>NC_136490.1:33829575-33854575 GCF_053919585.1 Euprymna scolopes | reverse complement strand
CGGCATATCAAAGTCGGATTCTACTTAACCGATAGTTGGGACCCTAACAGGTACTACCACTCCGGGTCAGAATGGACCTAGGAGCAATGGCAATTAAAGGGTGTCTCCACACTCCCCAAGGCCCGCAAGCTGGGGCCTCACCATCGGATATAGATTTAGGTCATATCCAGGACCCAGAAAAAGAAGGAAAAAAACTCGTGTGTGCAATAAGATATAAAGTTACACATTTATTTTAATGAAATAAATATGTAACTTTCAAAAAGATTTCATAATTCAGTGAGTTGACAGGAAAAGGGTGGATCGTTACTGCATCGTTTCACCCTGTAGAAATATTGAAAGCAGCAGATGAAACATGCATTTTGATGAGCATGAACTTGACAAATCAGAGCATAAAAAAAGTCTGGAAACAATTGTGAATTATTATGGAACTAAACAGGAAGCTTTTAAAATGGAGTGTTAGCAACACGATGGCTCATAAATTAGAAATGTAACCGTTAGAAAGTGTTCATGAGACCGTTTTTGTAGAACACCCCAGGTTGGTCTTCCAACCATGACGTGACTTCAGAAATCAAGGCTGCATCATCTAGGAAATGCTTTCCTTTCAAAAACAACTTCATGGCTGGGAAGAGGTGAAAGTCAGAGGGTGCAAGATCAGGAGAGTAGGGAGGATGGGGTGGATTTCATAATCACACGCCCGTGCTTCTGATCTTGTGACATGCGAGTTGTGGACCGGAGCGTTGTCATGCAAGAGGAGTGTACCTTTGCTGATCTTGCCCCGCCTTTTGATTTTGATAGCTTCCCTTAATTTCCTCAAAAGTGAAGCATAATAGGATCTTGTAATTGTGGTACCCTTTGCCAAGAAATCTGTCATCACTACTCCATCCTGGTCCTAGAAGACTGTGAGCATGACCTTGCCAGCGGAGGGCTGCACCCTTGCCTTCTTTGGAGGTGGTGAGTCCAAGTGCTTCCACTGCATTGACTGGGCTTTGGTCTCTGGATCATAGTGATGGACCCAGGTTTCATCCTGTGTAAACAGTCTTTTGAAAAACTTTGACTCATCTTCTTGGCGCATCAAATTCATCCTCAAGCACTCAACGCGTTCTTGCTTCTGGAATGGTGTGAGCAACCTGGGAATCCATCTGGCAGACACCTTATGCATATGCAAATGGTCATGAATGATAGTTTCCACAGACCCTGTACTAATCTTGATATCTTGGGCTATTTGCCAAATAGTAATGCACCGATCTTCCAAAATGGCAGCCTTAACTTGACGGACAGATGCCTCATCAATGGCAGAGGTGGGGGGGGGGGGGCGACCAGGTCTGGGAGCTGTTTCCACAGACTTCCGGCCATGTTTGAAGCCATGATGTCAGCGTTTTACAAGGTCATATGATGGGGCATTATCACCATAAGTTTCTTTCATTTCATCAAAAGTCTCCTGTGGTGTGCATCCTTTCAAATACAAAAACCGGTTCACTGCTTGACATTCAACAGGCTCATTTCACACCTGATTCAGTTCAAACACTTGTAAAACAGAAACCACAATTAGTTCAGAGCTGTAATTTGCCACATAACCCGTAGAGATATAAATCATTGCATATGCAAAATTTCAGCTAGATCAGACAACTAGAAGTGGGTCAGGCGCATTACTTATTGCACGCCCCTTGTATTAAAAATTAGTAACAAAATACAGTACAATATATAATACACATTTATATAATCAAATAGCCTTTTAAATAACACTGTAAGGCAGGGCAAATACTGTAACAGGGTGCCGAAAAAACATTGTATTCCATATCATAACCTGAAAAAACCATATCCTGGGGCCACAGTATCCCAGAGTTCTACTGTATATATATATATATATATATATATATATATATATATATATATATATATATATATATATATATAATACTGATTTCAAAAGTTTATAAACAAAATTACATGAGTTAACACGACAAATAGATAAGAAAGATTTAAAATTAAACCACGTCTCGCAATGATTGAATTTGCACATGCATAAAACTAATAGAAATATGTCAGCAAGTTGGAATGAACATTTTACATTGCAACTTGCCGATATATTTTATTACACATTATTCATTCATCCAAACAAAGATTTTACTTGTTATAAACCATCCTTGGTGTATGATTACTATTTCCTGTAAATTCAGTGTTATGCAAACAGTAGTTTACGAGTTTATCGGTTAAATATTTTCAGACAGACACACACATACATATATATGCATACATCTATTGTTTTATTTATATAGGTAATATACTAGCATGTGTTGGATATTTGGGTCCAATATGATATAATAATAAATACGAAATCTGCATTAATCAAAATATATTTAAGTGTATTTTACAACCGGGCAATGCTGGGCGGTCTGCTAGTAAATGATAATTATAACGTATCAAGCAAGACCCACGGAAATTTCACAGTTGCATACTTCATCTGTTGTATACTGCTGCCGTGATTAAAATTTAATATCAACAAATACAAGGTACGAGCAATAATGGCGAAAAAAAACATAGGGGGACCTAGTTTTGAAAGCCGGTTTACCATAACTTTTTTGTACGTTTCCGACAACTTTTTGATTGCATTTGAAAGATTAACGCCTAAAGTTAATTTCCAAAGGAAAAAAAAAAAATGTACATGTGAAAAAAAAAAAATAAAAAAAAGTTATAATGAAAAAAATGTTTTCACAGCAACATTCGGAAGCTAACAAATTCAACTAAATTTTGAAGTTAAATAAATTCATTGTAAAAATCCTTTGACAGATAAATATTAGTTTTCTGTATCTATTTCAACCTATTTCAAAGATAATTAGTAAATTAAAGTCCTAAGATATTAAATTAAATAACAACAACAAAAAAATACCTTGTTTGTACAAAAAAAATTTCTTACTTAGCCTCCAAAAGCAAGAGATTCTGGCTTCGCTTAAGCAAAAGCAAACGGAAGTTATCTGTGTGGATTCTATGGAAGCCCAGAATGTCAGAAACTCGAAAGGCTGTCTGAAAGTTATGTCAGGTAGTTCGAAAGGGGTAGGGAGTGCTGGTTTTCTTTTTTTTCCCCCTCAGAGGTACATCCGTATATTCCTATCGTGAACGTTTGTATAATTTTTACCGTTTTTTTTTATTTAATTATTTTTCTGTGTTCCTGCTGAAAATTTTAAAATTAAATTTTTTTTTTTAATTTAAAAATTAAAAAACAAATTATATAAAAATTATGTTACGACAAAACTTTCACGCTCATTCAAGCAAGGAAAATATTAGAATCTTACATACAAAAATAATGTGAAACATATAATCTAAAAAAAAAGTAGAAATATTTTTGCAATTATAATTTTTTGTGTGAAAATATTAAATAACCAATGCTTAATTCAGTGATAATATCGATAGTTCAAGAAATTAAGTTTTCCTCGAGTTATATCGAATTCATAAATACGGACATAAGGGCTTTTTTCGTAATGTTCCTGAAAAAATTCATTTTTCTTTTTTATTGTTCGGGACAAGATCAAAGTGTAGTATCTGTTGTTCAGATGCTGCACTTCTATTTCTTGTTCTCTTTCGGTGGAGGAGAAATCCTTCACGACTGAGACAATTTTTATTTTTGTACCTTTTCTCCACGTTAAAAAACGACCCTGGTGTCTAACTCTGTCCCGTGGGGAGGCACAGTAAATAGGTACAATTTACGATGCTTTATTTTCATTAAAAAAAAAAAAAAACACTAATAAATTCATTCATCTTTTTTTTTTTTTTTTTACTACTGCAAACCATAACTTTAGTAAAGGTGTTTTGTTTAAACAAAATAATATATTTCCACCAAGATTCAAATAAAAACAATGGGTTCATTATATTTCGTGATCAATATTTGATGAATACTGAAAATTTCATTAAAATTGATTAATTTCCTGATTTTTGGTGAATCTTTAAGTAAAGGGTGAGGTCAAAACGTTTATACATTCTGAGCATCAGCTATTTATTTTACACGTGCCCAACAAATGCGTACAAACTGTCCTCATAAGTAATAAAATTTTGTGTTGCTTCTAGGCTTAATAAGTAGTGTTGCAGGGACCGCTTAATGGTGATTAGTCTTAAAACTAAGAAAGAGACACAGGCAAAATCACACTAATCACAAAGAAGGAAAAACAAACTCGTGTGTGCTATAAAATATAAAGGGCATTTATTTTAAAGAAATCAATATATAATTGTCAAGAAGATGGATCAATGATGATGAGGATGATAGTGGTGGTGGTAGCGGTGATTGTTGTTGCTTCTGCTGCCGCCAGATTGTCCTTTGGATGATGATGCTGGTGATAGGATCAGTTAATGGCTGCTGTTTTGTCAATTTCTCATAATACAATGCTTTGATCAGATCTGATTGGTTGTTTAAAGTGACAATATGTGCAGAAAGACAAAAACTGTGTTAGTTTCTGTCATATGGATTAAGATGTTTAATGATTAAACATCCGGTTTTATCAGGAGTGTCGCGTTATAAATGGGATCGGCATAACAAGTTGAATTATTTAGAATACTGTTTATCCTCTTGATAACGTTCGACCTTCTTCAGGTGTGTCTTGTCAATCTCGGGAATCTTTTTTTTTACCGTTTATTTCATTTCAAACAAGTTAGAGTATCACTTTGACGTAAGGGGTTACTAATTGGGACCAAATTTACAGGGATACTATGTCGGGAGTTGGGCAGCGAGATACCTGTTCACATTACACTTGAACTTGTGTATGTCAGTACAGTCAGGGAAACAAGGACCCGGGAGGGAATTCCAAAGTCTACCAATTCCGGGGTGGGGAGAAACTGAGCAGAAAATTCTCTGGCATCTAGTGTAAAGATGCCTAGATTTCTGTTGAACTTGTGAATCAGCACGGAATTTCAAACAGAACTCTTTATTTAATCCATGGGGGTAGCAGGCTCTCATTCTGTCAGTCATGACTGGGTAATCCTCAATTGTATTCTGAGTATCACCTTCACTGAGGATTGAATCTTCAGAAGAATGTCACTTTTAAAAAAAAAATTTTTTTTTTATTACATTTTCACCCTAAACAAGGCACATTGCCACTTTGTTCTAGGGGGCTACTATCGGGGACATAAGCATCAGGGGTGCTGTGTAGGAAGTTGAGCAGCAAGATGTCGGTTAACATTGCACTTGAACTTCTGCATGTCAGTGCAATCGGGGAAGCAGGAACCCGGAAGGGAATTCCAAAGTCTAGCTGTTCTGGGGAAGAAACTACTGGAGTAGAAGGCTCTCTTGCATCTAGGGATCTCTACTGTGAAGGGGTGGGATTTAGCTGCTTGTCGGGTTTGTCGGGGGTATTTACGTCGTGGGGGCACAAGTGCTTGCAGTTCGTCAGAGCATTCTCTGTTAAAGTACTTGTAGAACAGGCAGAGGGATGCAACATTTCATGGATGGGACAGAGGCTGAAGTTTAGCTGACAGTTCAGGACCTATCAGATTGGCGACTCTCTTTTGAACCTTGTCTAGGAGCGAGAGACTAGTGGCAGATGCACCAGCCCAAATATGACAACAATACTCCATACATGGGCGAATGGTGGTCTTATAGAGGTATAGGATACTTTCGGCGTTAGTAGCTTTCTAGCACGGTAGAGAGAACCCACCTTCTTCGCAGCGGCCCTGGCAATTGAATTTTATTAATTACTTTATCCGTTATACTACAAGTGGTTGCGGGCAATTCTAGTATGAATTTTGGGACCCTTAAACGTATTTCTTTTAGATGTACAGTCTTATTACTTTATACTGTTACCTCGGCCAAAACATTGTGAAAATAAGATGAGAACAGTAGTCCAAATAAGCTAAATAATATGCATTATCAATAGTCCTCTCAAAAATTAAAAAAAAACATAAAGGACTAAGGTGTTCAAGGATCAAATATTCGTCTTGGTTAGGAGTGTTGAGTCATAAATAAGGTCGGCACGACAGTAGTGACTGGTTAGTAAGAAAAAAAATACTTTCAATACTTTTTGTTACCAATAAATAAGGTTTTCATGTCTACAACTAAAGTTTTTTTGAGTCTTTTTCTGTATATAGATATACATGGTGCCTTCAATAAGTTTCCAGACTTTTTTGTATGGGCACTTTTATTGATAGTACACACATGAAACTCCCTTTCAAAGTAATCTCCTCCGATCGCAATGCATTTGTTGCATCAAGGGGCCATGGAAATCCTCTTGTGTGAGCGTGTCAATGACCCTCGTCACAGCCTCTTTCATCTCCTAATGACAACCACTAAGGTTTTCCTTGAGCTAAGGGAATAACCAAAAGTCACAGGGAGCAAGGTCTGGACTATAGGGAGGGTGAGAAACTGTCTTGATGCTCATCTTGGTCAAATAGTCTGTGACAAGGATGAAGTTGTGAACTGGTGCATTTGCACAAATCTTCCGCATCTCCAGTTCCTCATGAATAATTGTGTGTACAGTTCCCACACTGACATCAAACTGTGCACTTATTGTCTCTATTAACACACGATAGTCCTAATCCATGGATTTCTTTATTTGGCCAATCAACTCGTGTGTTCTAACTTCCTCAATCCTCCCACACCTCTTATCAACCATCATAGATTAATGCTCAATACATAAAAGATAGTCCAACAGCAGTCTGAAGCATTTCATATACTTCTGTGGCATTTTGACACGTTTAAAACAGAATTTTATTACATATCGTTCTTCTAATGTTTCCTCAGTCCAGATTGCACTTTTGAAATTCACCAGCTGTGACAATCAGTCTTTAGTAGAGTATATTCCAATTCCTGTTGTAGCTGTTCACTTGAACTTGCAATCATAAAAATTAGTTCAGTCACCTCATAAGATGTATAACAATAACATACTGAATTTTCAAGAGTCTAAGACAACTGTAAATGCCTGTACAAAATAAGTCTGGAAACTTATTAAAGGCACCTTGTATGATAAAAAAAAAGACAAAAACACTAAAACAAAGAAAATTGTGGAATCTTATGTTTTGTCAAAACAGTTAAAATATTGGGTTGGCGAGAGTTGGTATAACGTACAGAACTCTCATGTGAAAAAGACTCCAAACTCATATGCGTCTAATCTCATTGTTCAACGAGTTCAGGAGAGAGAGAGAGAGAGAGAGAGAGAGAGAGAGAGAGAGAGAGAGAGAGAGAGAGAGAAATTAGACATTGGGTTTACTTTCAGCAGACTTGTAACTCTCACTTTCTTTATTGTGTCATTTAGTCCTCCTATTCCATAAGCGATTTTTCATATCCATATAACATTTACTGTTGGTTAATTTTTTGACCTTGAAGTGGTATTTTTTAAAAATTCATTACATCAAGTGGTTTCATGTCTTGTCTGGAATGATTTTCATAAAAACAAAAGAAATAAAATTTAAAACAACTTCAAACTTGTAACTGACTAATCTCATTGCTCAACCTGGGATTTACTTTTGGCAGCATCGTAACCCTTACTTCTGTTATTTTGTCATTTATTCCTCAAATTGATCAATGTTTCTGACAAAGTTCTGAATCAGAATCGATCCATCTCACACCTATTTTTTCTTTTTACCTTGAAATAGTATTTTTTTATATTTTAGCTTCTTACATCAAGTAACTTCATGACTTCTGCGCTTTAAAGCCGCTTAGAAGGAAATTTTTAATCACTACAAAAACTAATAAGTGTAAAAACTTATTCCAAAACTATAAGTTATAATCGTAAAAAACTTGGCATAAGAGACCCTGGGATCCTGAATTCATAAAATTAATTATGACTGTTAAATAAGCCTCACTCCCGACACTTAGTTCTATTTTTTTTTTAAAAAGGGGGTCGAGTTTTAAGCTTGAATGACATATATAAGTTAGATAGGTGCTTAGAAACTGAACCTTGGGTTCACTTTTGGTGGTCTCGTAACTCTCACTTCTTTATTTTGTCCTTTAGTCCTCACATTCCATGAGCGATGTTTCTCACAAAAGAGGAAAGAATTACTGTTTTCTAGGTCATAATCTATCGACAAAAAGCTTATTGTTGGTTAGTTCTTGACAAACTAGTATTTTTTAGCACGTTTCATTAAGTGGCTTCATGCCTTGTCTGGAGTGATTTTTGTAAAAAGAAAACCCAACAAAAAACATTGTTTCCAGTGTCATTGTTAAGAGAATGATGAAATTTATATTGAACAATAAGTGTGTTGCTGCATCAGTACAGAAATTCTCGGTTTTCTGAGTTATTTATTTATTTTACTGGGGAGGGAGGTTACCGTTTATCAAAACCCAGAACCTACTTGAGGATAAGGGTTAGACATCTTAGTGATGATCGACAATGGTAAAAATTGGGTAGGGTTTGATTATTTAAGAGGACAGCTCAACAAGAACTTGTTTACATTAACCTTGAAAACAGCCAGGTTATAGTCAGCTAGAAAGCAGTCCTGCAGTATTGTGTTCCACAGATGAGCACTTCCAGGAAAGAAGCTTTGCTCATGGGATTTTCTTTTAGTTTTACGCACAGATAGAGAGTAAGGAAAATTGTTAATAGTGGGTATAGCTAAACGAGTGTTTATTGCAAACGTTTTACAGGAGGGTGTAACAAAGCTGATGACGCTGGGTTAACAACAGCAGCCATATGCAAATGACTAAGCCAGCTGCGTGATGTGACAACAGAAATACAAAGGACACATGTGTTCAAAGAAGCAGGTATTTGAGATGTGTTCAGGATGTAGATGAGATGTGTTTGAGATATGAGAGAGCGTAAATGGACGTGTTGCACACGTAACCCACGAGCGATAGGGAAAGACGTGTCCTAAACATGGCCGAACAAAGACAGAGTACCAAGCGTTTGACACGACAGAGTCTTGTAAAGTACCTTGCAGTCCAAGAAGATTCTTGAACAAGAAACAAGGCGATATACAAATGTTAATTTTACTGGTAGGTTTGAAATAAATAAATATTTATTATTTTATCAGTAGTACCATCATTAGAAAATTAAGTTAAAAATTTTTTATTTTAAATCCTTGTTGGAATCAGAAATTAGGCTCGAATTTTTCTGATTCCCAATACGATTCCAATACCTTAAAAAGTTCTAATTTTTCTGATTCTGATTAATCATCTTAGCATTACATTCACTGTAAACACAAAAATATTCCATTCTTTTCCGATACCAAAACGATTCTTTTAATACTGTTTTGTTTGTGTTTGTTTAAAATTTAATTTTTTATTTTTGTTAATAATGATAAAATGATAAATATTGATTTTAAACTATCAATAAAACTAAAATCTATATATTATCTCTCTCACCCTCAGCATACTTTGCATTTGCGAAAATATATGCACACTAGCAGGCTGCCCGGCATTGCCCAGTTGTAAAATATGCTTAAATATGATACTTTGATTAATGCAGATTTCATATTTATTATTATATTATATTGGACCCAGTATATATTTTAATGATTTAAAAAGTTTTAAAAAAATATAACATGCGCCACCACTGAGAACCGAAATCAAAAGGTTTAGCTTATGATTTACTTTTTCCTTTGACGTTAATGCCTGAGCTATAAGGACATGTTTACTGCAAGGCTAAAAATTAAAACATGAACCAATAGCTATTACGTTACGCATGTATATTCATAATGCTGTCGTTCAACCTTCAACTGGCAAATTCCAATTTTTAAATTTTCACACTTTTGCACCGATTTTCTCTTTTCAAATATAAAGTTTTGTATGGTTTCGAATACTCTACATATTAAGTTTCATGTCTGTAGACCAAAAACTCTATAAGGAGTTTGGTAGGCAAAATCTTTTAAACATATATATATATGCATACATAAATATATATAGAGAGAAAGAGGTTTTTACGCAAATATTATGCAAGTATAAATCATGTAGAATATCTGCATGAATATAATTGCACGCAATAGTTAACTAAAGATGATCATCCCGTAAGAAAACCAAAAAAATTAATGGGGTATTGATTAAAATGAATGTTTAAAAGAATATGCAAATTAGCTAGATTTTTGCAGACGAATGCAATTCTGTGGCTGATATATAACAAAGTTGTATTTTCTTTTTAAATAAATAAAAAAAAGACTTGCCTTTTTTCTGTTGTTTTTGGCCTTCGGGCCAAGTTTAAACAATTGGGTGCTAAGTAGGACGTCCGCCTACAGTACAAAAGTGTGAATGCGGTATTATGGTGGAAGAAGATGCGAGCTAAGAGAAACTTTTGTTTAGTTCTGGAGTGACAGGGATTACCAACGATCCCCACGTCCCCCTTTTTGAGTTCGCCTTGTGCCTAAGGTTTTGTTCATGTAAATTTTTGCCTGAATAAAGGATTTAATATCTCAAAATGTAGTATCTGTTCCGATGCTACTCTTAAGGTAATTTGTTTCAGTCAATGGAGGAGAAACCCGCTATACTGAGACAATTATTATTTTTGGTCCCAACCAGAGTGCCCCTTTTACCTTCTTTTCGGGGAGCTGATTTTACCCCACATTAAAAACGACCTTGTGTCACATTTTGCTTTCGTGGAGAAACAAATGAATACTAATAGAAAAAAAGGTTTTTAATATAAATATCAATATAAAAAAAAAAAATTATAAGAGTATAGATATTACATGGGTATTTATGGTAATCTGAAAATAAAAAGGTTAAAAAAAAACAACTCTATAGCTAAATATTTAGAGGTTTTAAAGCAATTGGAATTAAGAATTTAAAATGGAATCGTTAATTGTATCGGAATCAGGACACATTTTGGAATCATATCATATTCACTATCAATCTTAAGTTTGAAACGGTATTTTTATTGCTAACTGTTCAAAATCAACGAATATATCTTAAGAACACTCGTTTCTTCTTATTATTTTGTAATTCTATTCTTTCCCCTCCCCTTCCTTCGTCACTGGAGTACTAAATATTTTTTCAATTGTTATCCCGTCCATACATGATTAATGTTTACAAGGTAATCTTTATGTTGTCCATTGTTATTAAAAGCACACTTGAAATAGAATTTTCAACAATAATACATTGTGAGTTGGTGATAAAGTTTTTTTTAGCATTTAGTGGTGGTATTTGGGTATTTGGTCAGGATCCAACTTACAGTTAAAAATCAGATATAAGAATTTTCATGTTTGTAGGACTTAAAACTAATCTTTCGAAATAACAAAGCAACAAGAATGCGTTGTTTAACTAGCATAGTGCCCGTAAAATATGGTTATCCTTGATACAGAAGGAGTACAAGGTGGAACGATAAAGTTGTCACCTTAAGGAAAACAACACTACAGCTTTATCTTAAAAGTTTTATTTAAAAAATCAATTCAGATAACTTGATTATGTAGTAGAGCTGACATCTATTCAATGAAGCCGCCTTCAGCCTCAATCACTGCCTTGATACAGGTCTGGAACTAGGAGCATGTCTTTTCCGCAAACGCCAGTGGGAGCTCAGTGAATACTCAGCAGATGGCAGCGATCAGGCTGGCTTTGGAGTTGTGGGAGGTCATGTTGGTGATGTTCTTGACGTATGACCAAATGAAGTAGCCCAGCGGGTTCAGGTCGAGGGAGGAGGAGGGTCAGTGAGAGAAGAGTACAAAATTGTAGCATTCCTTTGGAAGCCAAGCTTGGATCTCTTTGGACTTGTGGGCTGGCACAAAGTCCTGCTGTTACACATAGGGTCTGCCAGCGGCCACCAGGGGAACACCACGCTCTTCAGCACATTAAGGTACACTTTGGTATTGACTTTCACGCCGACTTCGAAGATGTGAGGTGGCATGACATGATCATTACTTGAAACCACACCAAAGACCATAATTGTGGCAGGAAACTTTGTTTTCTTCACCCTGGGCACGCCACTGTTATTCATGGCAATCCAGTGATGCATTTTAAGGGTGCTGGCAATTGTCCTGTTGTCATAACTTAGATCAGTAGAGAGCATGAGTTGTACAGCGGTGCATCTCCGATCTTGCTCGTTGAACATTGTGTCACTTTCAGACGGGATTTGTACACAACTGGCCAACTAGTAGATGGTCTGCAACAAAACAAGAAAACTGGTTTTCATCAAACAGAAATGGAATCATGTTGTCTTTTCTAGGGCGACAATTTTATCGTTCCATCCTATACAAAGAACATTAACAAGGATTATTGAGGAAGTTTAATTTAATTTGAGTTCTTTTTTCTTTTTTTTTTTTTACCTTTTTCACCTCAAGCAGAGTACAGTGTCCCATGTATATAGAAACTACTATTTGAAATCATATATAACAGAGGACTGTGGGGAGTTGAGCAGCAAGATGTCTGTTCATGTTGTATTTATTTAATTTTCTGCAGGTTCATACAGTCAGGGAAGCAGGAAACAAGGAGGAGATTCCAAACTCTAACAGTCAGAGAGAATAAACTATTATAGTAGAAGGCTTTCCAGCATTTAGGGACCTCAACAGTGAAGGGGTGAGATTTTGTTGCTTATCGGGTTAGTTGGAAGTATGTATGTCGAGGGGGCACAAGTGCTATGAATTTATCCGAGCATATTCCGTTAAAGAACTTGTAAAACAGGCACAGGGATTTGACATTGAGATGATGAGACAGAAGTTGGAGCTTCACCGACAGTGCGATCTGATAATCTTTTTTTGGAGCCTATGGAAGAGTGAGAGACTAGTGGTAGATGCACCAACCCAGATGTGACAACAATACTCTATGCATAAGCGAATTGTGGCTTTGTAAAGATATATAGGATACTCTCTGTTGTGAGTAATTTTCTAGCACGGTATAGGGAGCTTACCTTATTTTCAGCAGTCTTAGCAATGTCCTTAATGTATTTGTTCCAATTCATGTTGCCTGTAAATGTTAAGTCGAAGAGTTTGAACGATGAGCCTTTACGTAGGGCGTTATTTGTCATGGCAATCGGTGAGTGAGAAGGGTTTTTTTTTAGTTGTAAAAAAGCTTTGTCATAGTAGCACTAAATGTTGCCATCCCCATTCCACTACGGACTAAAGGTCGTTTTATAAGGTTTCTGCCAATGTCTTGAATATGTGTACGTTCATGTCTATTATAGCGCGTGGTGTCATCAGTAAATATACCTATTTTGGACACAATTTTATCAGTTTTAAAAAGAGATTGGAATATTAGGTATGACAACACTTTTAGAACCGTGATCTGATTTTATCCTTTACAAATTTAAACGTTAGTAATAGCTAATGTTATTTTCTTTTCCTTTTTAAATTCTCGAAAACTTAAAAAAAAAAAAAAAAAAAACGCTATCGTTCACTGTCGACATCTTAACTTTTCGGTATGTCTCGAGTGTATCAAAGTATACGACGTAATTTTTGATCAACCAGGCCTGCTTAAGGAAGATCGTGTTATGTACACATTTTTCTATACCAATAAAATTATTACACAATTTCACACATAGGTGTGAATTTGCTTTTCTTGCGTCTATGTAATTTACTCATCAAATTATTGTTGAGCCGCCCTCTCAAATAATAACATCCTGCCGAATTTCAACCATCGTCTCCAGTCATGGTATTTATCTCGCTATCCAAACTTTTTATCTTCGGCGTTTTTGGATAATTCATCACTGGTCTGAAGGAGATAACTTCATTTTATTAAGAAATCCATTATTTTTCATCTGAGAATTTGGAACGCTAAAACCAACGCAAAACATTTAACATTGCAAAACATTAATAATAAAAAAAAGAAGCTGATATTTGGGCTTAATGATGAATGCCCTAGAAAAGTCACTTTTTATTAATTACAAAACTGCCCTGAAAAAGTAACTTCTGATTAATTGTAAGGAAATATGTTTTGTTTTTCAGCTATTTTATTTAATGTAACAAAGTTTTAACATTACAATAAAAAAAACATCAATAACAAAAAAAAAAAATAAATAAAATAAGAAGGAAAATGCAGCACTAATTTCAGAGGAATTTTCATTTTTATTAAACAAAACTAAATACTTTATTTAATGTAACAAAGTTTTAACATTACAAAAAAACAAAACATCAATGACAAAAAAAAAAAAAAAAAGAAAAAAAAAAAGGGGGAAATGCAATTCGCTAATTTCGGAGGAATTGTCATTTTTATTAAACAAAACTAAATACTTTATTTAATGTAACAAAGTTTTACAGCATTAATAAAAATTATAAAATATGACGACATTGCAACGACGTTTTCAATTTTATATAAAACAATATTGCTTTCTGATACAATTTACTATTCTTGGAAATATTTCTTCAGTTGCTTTTCTCCGCCACAAGAACTCCATTAGGTGCAAATGGAACATTTTTTCTTTGTACCCAACAGTTTCCTCGCGTTTTTTTTAAATTATTATTATTATTTTTTTTAATTATTATTATTTTTTTTTTGTAATTATTATTATCATTTTTTTTTAATTATTATTTTTTTTTTTTTATTATTATTATTATTTTTTAAAATTATTATTATTATTTTTTTTTAATTATTATTATTATTTTTTTTTTTTTTTTGCATGCGACCACAAACCTACGTAAATATATCAACAACGTAAAGTTAGTAAAGAAATATGAAGATCATTAATTTTCTCTCCTCAATTGACCAGTTAAATATGTTACAATGTATCTTTGTGGTGGTCTCTTAGTTTTATCAGATTCCAGTACAAGAATTCATCTACTCTGGTGGAGTATCCAACTAAATGCTGTTACTAGAGTCAACATCAATTAGTGAAGGTGCAGTATTCCTCGCATAACGTGTATTCATACTGAGGGGATTTTATTTGGGCTTCAAATACTGTGTTGTCTTGAATATTTTGTCAAAGTTTACTTGTACGAAAAAATATTCTCATGCTAGGGTGTTCCAATCCCTGGAAAGAGAGATCTTAGACACCCGATGACTGTCTAGTAGGCATTTAAATTCCCTTCAGTAGGCATTCAATGTCTTTGGGATATGTAGGAAGTGTCGATAGAAATAGATAAAAAAAAATACTCATATGTGAGATGCGAATGCCACATCTCGAAAGAAACGTTTTTTTAATCCCGAGAGTCGTAGTTCATGGTGCGGGAGATTTAAAACGTGTGCGTATTTTTTTATTTATTTATTTTTTTATTTTTTTTTGTCCGCTACAATAGCAAACATTGCTATTTACATTCTACGCAGATGTGAACAATACTGCCATTCCTCCTTACCTCCCCGCTCTCCTCACTCTCTCTCTCTCTCTCTCTCTCTCTCTCTCTCTATATATATATATATATATATATATATATATATATATATATTATATATATATATATATATATAAATATATATATATGTGTGTGTGTGTGTGTACGTTTTTACAATAAAGTTTTGTAAACTGCTACAATTAAATAAGCACAATAAAAATGGATTTACACTAGTTTCAGAGCATATATATATATATATATATATATATATATATATATATATATATATATATATATATATATATATATATATATATATATATATCGATAGTGGACATCCTAAAGACACAGATGTATTTATTTCATATACATTTTGCTTTATTGCAGATATGTTACGTCTTACACGTGTTTCATTGAATGGTAGAAAATCATCAAACACATCTTTAACGACATATATATAAGTTCCTCAGAAAAATACAGTTTTTTTTTTCATTTCTTTTTACCATCATTTATCCTTTTGAATCAAAGAGGGGGAAAAACTGTATTTTTACGAGAAACTTAAATATGTTTTTTTAATATTTGTCTGATGAATTTCTACCATTCAAAACCAAGGACGAAAGCACAGACGAGGTCGAAGCCTCCGGCCCCCTCTCCAAAGAAGCACCTGAAGAAAAGGGCCATTGCGTCCCTGCCCTCTCTGTGATGATAATATCAGGGGGGAGTGTGGCGAAAATTTTAGGAATGCAGGCTTACCTCTTAAACGGTCTCGGTGTGCGCTTTGCCGACGCAGCGTCATGATGCTGAAAAGGGTCAAGATGGCACCTGCGGCCTTATATAACAATGCAGTCTAGCAAAATCTTGTGTGCTTTCACGCACATATGCAAATATGCAAATTTGTAAGACTCTGCTTTTATAAAAACAGACCACTGGAGCAGATGGGGCAGACGTGAAAACGAGTGTATGGAAAGTACCGACGGACGACGCTGCTGCAGTGAGCTGAGGTTTTGTGTACTCTTTTTTTCTCTTTGTAACAATATTTACATTTTATTACAGTCCCGTATGCGCAAGATATATATATATATATATATATATATATATATATATATATATATATATATATATATATATATAGTTAAAATGCCAACAAAAATGCTTATATATATAGTTAAATGCGTTTGTTTACATTTTGTTGTAGTTCTGTATGCGCAAGATATATATATATATATATATATATATATATATATATATATATATATATATATAGTAAATAATATATATAGTAAATAATATATATATATATATATAGTAAATAATATATATATAGTAAATAATATATATATATATATAGTAAATAATATACATATATATATATAGTAAATAATATATATATATAGTAAATAATATATATATATATATAGTAAATAATATATATATATACATATATATATATATATATATATATATATATATATATATATATATATAAAAATGTAATTTTGGTTCGTTAAAAGTGAATAAAACCATATTTCTACGTTACCAATTTAATTGAAATTTTCAGAAAATCTATCTGTAAAGTCAATGAATGTTTGCATGTGATTAAAATAATTTTACATTGCGAATTATAAAAATATTAATTAAAATATAAATATTTTTCGAAGTCGTTTCTGCGAGACTGCCCAATAATATTTCTGGTAACTTCCGTTTCAACTACACTCGAATTACAAGATAAGTAAAAAAAAAAAAAAGTTACTCATGCAGACAGTGATCCGTGCTGAAATGATAACATTATTATTAAAAAAGACATTCTTAACATGGGGAAGGGAGGGTGTTTTGTACCTATTCTGTACTTTAACCTTGCAATTGAATAAAAAAAACCCATAAAACTTTAATTAAACGTGGAAATACGATTTAAAAAATAGCGCGGATCACTCTCTGTATTATCACCGAAAAATGTTACTAAACATTTATTAATAATTTCTCACTTTTACAAACATTTGATTTTAAATTTTTTTTTAAATGACGACTTTTTTTTTTTAATAGTATTTGCAGATGGGTATGTTGACCCCCCACCCCAATGGTGTTTATTCCGAAATCCGTTGTTAACATGGAGAGGTTGAGGGTGTTTATTCTGAAAGCCGTTCTTAACATTTGTGGAGGTGGACCTAATGTAAAAAATAAATAAATAAATAAATAAATAAATAAACCTAAATAATTTACTGATAACTTATCACTTTTACAAATATTTTTTAATTTACATGCGCGGATGAACATATTGTTGAATAGTGCGAAAACAAAACGTTTTTGTAATAAACTTCGGGATAGTTTTTTGGGTAAATATTTACATTTAGGTCCACCTCCACAATTTTCTTTTTTAAATGACGACTTTTATTGATAAATGAATTTACTTCTTCGCAACTTTCATTGATAAATAAATCTACTTCTCTGCACTGAACCCCTCCCCTTTTTTTAATAGTATTTTCGGGTGGGTATGCTGACAACAAATATCAGTTAAATTTTGCAAATAGCCCCCCCCCCTCCAAAAGTGGTGTTTATTCCGGAAGCTGTTCTTAAGATGAGGATGTTGGGGTGATTATAAGGTGGACCTAATCTAAAAATAAAACAAAAAAATAAGACAAGTTTTTTAAATGATTAAAATAATTTCTCACTTTTACAAACATTTTTACATGCGCACATAAGCAACTATTTTTTTATTAACTTTTTTTTACTTTTTTTATCTAAAAATTATTAAATTTCAATGAATAGAATAATAAATCATTTATCATTAATATGTGTTTTTGGTTTTGTGTTGAATGAAACTTTTTTTTTCATTACAACAATAATGAACCAATTTAAATCTTCCGGCATGCGTTTAAGGGTTACGAAATTATCAATAAATCGTTTAGTTACTAAGCCAACCTCAATAAATAAAAAAATGTTACGTGCACATGCATTAGCCTTGACTGGGGGGGTCTAAGGGAGCGACCATTAAATAATTATGCTGGTCGCCATGGAACTCAACGCCCAAGGAGTACATAAAGTGGCACTTATGCACTTATGTTATTGTGCTATTTTTTAAAATAGTATTTTCCTGTTAAATTCAAATTTTACAAAATCTTTTTCTTTTATTAATTTGTAAGGTGAAAGTACAGATAACCCGGTCCGTTTCTAATACGTGGAAAATCTAGCCCTCCCCCCCCAAAAAAAAGGGTTACTCTGGATAGTAACAAAAAATTAAAATTGCCTCAGTCTCGAAAGATTTCTTCTCTACTGAGCGAGGAAAAAAACGGTGAAGTGTAGTTCACCTGTTTCTCTCCCCCTCTCTCTTCCTCTCTTAATATCTCTCTCTATCCATCTCTCCCTTTCCCTCTCTCAATCTATCTTTCTCTCTATATCACCCTCTCATCTCTCTTTGAGACCCTTTCTCTCTCTAACTCCCTCTATTTCTCTCTTTTCCTCTGTCTCATCCATCTGTTTCTAACTCTCCCACTCTCTCTTTATCTATCAATCCCTTTATCTCTCTATCTCCTTCTCTTTCTCTATTTTCATCTCACTTTCTCTTTTCTATCTATATATCTTCCTCTCTATCTGTCCATCTCTAATCCCTCATCCTATTTTAGTCTCCTAAATTAATTACAGTGAATAAGGCATTGTCAAAACATGGATAAATCCTATTTTAGTCACCCAATTTACTGACTGTGAGAATAGAAGTTATTTGGAAATTACTGCTACCTTGAACAGCACCAGAAGTAACTGGTAAAACCTTTCTAATTAAATTGATTTTGGCAGCCATTTGGTAACAAAATGACATAGCCTTAGCTCTTGCTGCATGAGGAATACCTGCGACCTTGCTGCCAAGTAGAAGAATTATTTATTCTACTTTAAAACATTCAATTTTTCAAAAATCTCATGTTCGACATCTCCAAAATATCCAATATGGGGTAAAATATTGCAGAAATGCAAGCTTATTGTTTAGGATGAATGCACAATGGTACGCAAAAAATCACTTGGGGCTCTTGGTCGATCCTTGCAAGATTTGCGTGGCAATGTCAGACCATTTGGGAATGCAGTAATATTGCTTGCAGAAGATATCAGACAAATGTTACCTGTTATTCTTCAATCAACATCAGCAGATGAAATAAATGCTTGCCTCAAATACTCTACTTTTTTGTTCCATGTGAAGACATTAAACTTAACTTAAAATATGTATGTCCAGTTGCAGACTGTTCGATCCGCACAAAAATTTTTGCATCAATTGTGGCAAATTGGGTACGAAAAAGTGCCAGCTGATCAGAGTTAAGGACACTGTTGTGAAAGCAGATAAAGTGGTTAATTATCCAACAGCTATATTTGCCAGGGATGCCACCGCATGTATTGCAACTGAAATTTGGTGTACTAATTATCATGTTGTGAAATATAAACCAATCCAAGCTTTGTTTTTTCACATGGAAAATTTATGTTACGTATTCAAGAGTTACCAAACCAGAAATTCTCTATATCAGCTAAGAAAATGGAACAACAAAAACTGTGTACCCATGCAAAATGGAAAATTAAACCTATAAGAAACATGCTTTTTCTCATTTTGGAACTTTTTCCATTGCGCCAACTTGAGCCACAGCAACGCATGGCAGGGTACAGCTAGTATATATATATATATATATATATATATATATATATATATATATATATATATATATATATATGTATATAGTAAATAATATATATATATATAGTAAATAATATATATATATAGTAAATAATATATATATATATATATATATATATATATATATATATATATATATATAAATAGTAAATAATGTATATATATAGTAAATAATATATATATATATATAGTAGTGTTGGGACGATTCCTAATTTTTATACGATTCCGATTCCGATTCCAGGAAAATATTGATTAACGATTCCGATACGAAGTACGATTCCGATTCCGATTCCTAGGGAATTATTGTTTTGAAATATACCAGGTAGTTTTATACTTATGGTCGGTAGTTCCCAAATATGTTCCCTAACTTTGGAAGAGATATTTTATGTCTACACCGTCGTGTTTTGGTTTAAATAAAATTATTATATAGTAAACTAAACGGAAAAATTAGCAACATTTATTTTAGAGAAAATTTATTTTACTTAATTGGAATACAGAAAAAAAACAAAGAAAATAGAATTTATCCTTCAGAGCAAAAACAAATAAAATAGAATTTATATAACAGAACAAAAACAAGAAAATTAGAGAATAAATACACACGATTCATTATTTTGGTCCTCATAATTTACAGATTTAATGAATTAAATAAAAAGATATAGCGGAAGAGAAAGAAAATATATACTAATTATATATAAAAAAAGATAAATATTTAATTTAATAATTTATAAATGAACGTGCGTAATGAAAAAAAACAATATACCATGTGACATGGCGCTGTAGATACAAAATAACCCTTCCAAAGTTAATGACCATATTTGAGAAATACCATTAATCGAAAGTTTTTGTGTTTTATACCAAAAGGTAGGTATAGCAAAAAGTTACAAGTAAAGGAATTTAAAATAACGATTTTTTGTTTGGCTATTGATAGTTGTATTTGTGACGGCAGTTCTTCAGACCTCCATAATTCACAAAGAGTAGTTAACACCTATTGTTTTTTCTTACTTTTTCATTACTTTTACACGTTGTTTCTAACGTGAAGAATAAGTTTAGCCAAACTAATTTTGAAATAGGATATATCAAAGGAACACATATAAAAATTATACCACTATATAAACAAATGAAGATAAAATTGAGCAAAAATAGTTACCAAAATTACAGAAAAAGATAAAACAAAACAAAAAATGGTGAAGTTTGTTGAGTGAAATGAATTATTGAAAGAAAATTAATTGAACTAATAGAAATGTTAAATAAAAAAAAAATGTCACATTTCAATATTTTTTTAATAATTAAATTCTCAGGGTTGTCGAAATTAAAAATTAAGTGATTTTTTTTAATTAGACTTATTTCGAAGCTTGTTACCTTGAGAAATACATTTTAAACCCTGTTTTTTTTATAAATAAATTGAAAAAAAAAAACGCAATTAAAAATATTTAATTGATAATTGAAACTTTAAAAACATTAAACATTGAAAAATTACTTATCTCACAAATTAACGTCCAATAAAGTAGATCCAGTCTTCATACAGGAATTCGGTTATAATATATCTTTCCCAAACTTAAAAATTAAATCTTTTTTTTTTTTTTTTTGGAGAGTGAGTGCTTTAAAATCGCCGGGGAATGCCGCCTAAAATTTTAAAGAAGTAAATTTTAGGAGTTTAGTGCCTTTCAAAGACGGTTATCATAATTTATTATCCTTTAATTTCCTTCCCCCCCACACCTTTCCATGTGGTTCAGTAGTTAACCAGTGCTCCTGTTGCTGTCAGTCAGCTATCTTTACCTAAGTTTTAATTTCTAGTTAAAAGAATTTTTCATGAATAGAATCAGCATTTTTAAAAATTATTTTTTTAGTTGTATATATTGTATTTACTCTTTGAAGTTAAGGAAGGTTAAAAAAATTGGTGACTTAGGCAAAAAAAAAGACACTGCGATTTCGACCCTCACTAATAAAACTGCTCTGAGTAACTAGTTGGTAATGTTTTGTTCCTTTTCTTTTTTATTTTGCTCCTCCAATTCATTTGGATGCTTCATAGTTAAATGTTTTAACATGTTGGTTGTGGTCATGTAAGATGGTTTTGTTCCTCGCGATATTTTAATTTGACAGACTTTGCAAATGGCTTTCAACTCATGATCTTCATCAACTTCAAAAAGTTTCCATGCAAGACTTTTTTTGGACTTTGGGCCATATTAGAAAATTCAGTTTATCTGTAAACAAATAATTTACTATTAAATTTTGTTTTAAAGCTAGTCACTTATTTGGATAATTAATTGAAAATAATCCGCTAAAAAAGACAAAAAGAAAAAAATATAAAGGGATGGAGCGGTAAATTGTACCAACCAGTAGTTAACAAAAAAAACAAAACTTATAGAATTTAATTTTTTTTGAAACCAATGTATAAAAGTTTACATAATGAAATGCAAATATGCATTTCTTTTGAATTTATTTTTGGTTGACTGTGTTCAATTCACACATGGTTGATGCGGTTCAATATTGCTAAACTATAAGTCTTAAGTAAAATTCTATTTATAAATACTTTTTAAAATGAAATTATTTAATTAATCGTAAATATTATTTAGACATAAAAATTAATTGATTACAACACCTTTTAAAAATATATATATTAATTTATTTTTCGTTCGGCAAAAAACTGCGTCAAACACTTTTTTTTTAATTTTCAATTTAAAATTCTAGAAAAAAGATTATATTATTCTGCTTTTAATATAATCAAATTCAGGGTTTTATCTTTCTGGAGCAAAAAATTTAAAAAATGGATTTTATTTCAATGAAATTTAAAAAAAAACAACTTGACTGAATTGAATTAATTACCCTTAAATTAACGAAGGGATTATTTAATAACTTTAGGTTTGGAAGAGATAGGTATGGGTCGGTGTTTTTGAAATTTAAAAAGAAGCCGACTACTGTCCAAATTTTGCGAAATAATACAACGTGATCAATTTCATTTTAGAGATATTTCTTTCAAAAGCCTTCTTTTAAAAAAAGAAAAAAAAGTATATTGTTCTATTAAACCTTTTACTGTTTAAATAATTTGACTTTGCTCGTTTTAAGAAAATATAAGTTGAAAAAGCATTTTCATTCACTATTAGAAGATTTGTCAGTAAAAAAACAGTCGCCAAAAAGATAAGCGTTTTTTTTTAATTTTTACTCGCAATGTAGAGCCCTGCATACTTCTTTTCAAGTTAACTCTTTTGTAGTTTTGATCACAATAGATCTGAATAAATGAACCTTGTAAGGGAGGGGGCACTAAGCATTGCCCTGTTAATAATGAATTTCTTTGGTTTCTTTTTATAACATGCTACATTTCTCTCTTGCAGTTAGAAATATCAGGAATTTTTTTCTTTTTTTCAACATCAGACTAAAAGAATCGTAATGAAGGAATCGGAAAATTAAGGTATTTTTTAACGATGCGATTCCGATTCCGATGCCTCCCAAAATACACGATTCTTACGATTAACGATTCCGATTCCGATTAATCGTCCCACCACTAATATATAGTAAATAATATATATATGGTAAATAATATAGATATATATAGTAAATAATATATATATATATATATATATATATATATATATATATATATATATATATATATATATATATATATAGTAAATGATATATATAGTAAATAATATATATATATATATAGTAAATAATATATATATATAGTAAATAATATATATATATATATAGTAAATAATATATATATATAGTAAATAATATATATATATAGTAAATAATATATATATATATATAGTAATATATATATATATAGTAAATAATATATATATATAGTAATATATATATAGTAAATAATATATATATAGTAATATATATATATATATATATATATATATATATATAGTAAATAATATATATATAGTAATATATATATATATAGTAAATAATATATATATATAGTAATATATATATATATAGTAAATAATATATATATATATATAGTAATATATATATATATATATATATATATATATAGTAAATAATATACATATAATAAATAATATATATATAGTAAATAATATATATATATAGTAAATAATATATATATAGTAAATAATATATATATATATATATATATATATATATATATATATATATATATATATATATATATATATATATATATATATATGCCCACAATTCTGAAACCTTTTGTTAGAGCTTAGTGAAGTAAAATTGTAAGTGTTCCAGTAATTAATTATAATAATTTGGAGCGATTATCTAAAATTCAAAGATGCTATATATGTATTTTAGCAGAATTGCATCATATTTAGAAGTCAATTCAATTTTAAGTTTGTGCGATTATCGAGTGTTAAAAGACGTTACGTATATTTTTTTACTTAAGCATGTATGTTAACATGCTGAATTGTTAAAAATAAGTTGCTAGTATTTATGAAACAGCAGGATAATTTGAAGGTTAGCAGTATTTAATTTTCTGTTATAAAGCGATTGTTATTATGTTTGTATTTGTTTTATTTGTAACACGATTGTGTCCTGTGAAAAAGTGTTTTTTTTTGTACATCGTCCCCCGCTTGTAGTTGTAGGCGATCAGAATGAGAAAAGAAAGTGTTATCCTAACAAATTAGCTCATGTGTAAAATTTGATGTGTAAAGGGAGACAAATAAGCAAACATTATTCATGAAAGCTTGACTGATATAATATAGACCAACAGTTAGTCAGCGACCACAAAGAAAGAAAGAAAGAAAGAAGAATGTAGAGGATACGCATTGTATCTAGTAGCAAATGTATATTTGCGTATATAGAATCAATCATTAGTTACATAAAAGCGGTGGACGATTCGTTCGCTCTTGTTACATGTTGAAAATAAAGTGTCTATTAACTGAAATTGACACCGTGCGAAGAAGTATTTGTTCTAGCGACGCCATATTGTAATGTCCTGAAGTATTTGTTTAGAGTGATTCCGAAATAAGAGAATTAGCGAGCAACCAATCTATTCTACCACGGAAAAGATAAAGGTATATCTGTGTATGTATGGGCCAGTTACGACTGTAAGTGTAGAATCTGTGGAACGTGTAGCCTTCCTCCTGGTATCGACTGGTGACTGTGCTAGGTATAAATATTTAGAGGGGAAAATAGGTACTCCTTCCTCTAATGATGTTGCGATTGTGATGCTGTTGCTCCTCGGATGTAAGGTAGTATTTTAATATCACAATTGAATGTGTCTGCAAAGGTGTTTGGAAACTA
>NC_136490.1:33727075-33824575 GCF_053919585.1 Euprymna scolopes | reverse complement strand
ATTACCATTGGTTAATTGGTTTTGAATATATTAAACCTTTAGAATAACCTTTTCTTATATATATATATATATATATATATATATATATATATATATATATATATATATATATATATATATATATCTCCTGGCTTTATAAAGAATATATTTTAAGGTATAATATTGTCCAAATTGTTTCAAAAGAAAAGCTCAATGAAGTTATGTTTCTCGCTTCAGAGCATATACACTGATTAGCTGTATACTATTGATCAAAAGAAAGAATGGGTCTGAGAATTGGCTGAGAGGTCAAATTTTTTTTAAACTTTGTCCCCAATTTTAACCCCTTAACAGTTATTGTTTAGGGCTAAAATCAAATTAAAAAATTTGATCCATGCCCAAGTAACCTACATATAGAATTTCAAGTGTTTAGGTCCAAAATTGGCGGAGGAGTTTGGTAGAGTTTTCAAAGGTGAAATCGTTGAACTTTAACCCGTTGACAGGCAAATTTCTGGCCGAAAACGGATTAAAAAGATTTTCCCAAATCTCAATACCCTTTATGTCAAATCTCGAGTCTGTAGACTGAAAATTGACAGAGTAGTTTAGTATGGAAATGTACATACACAGACAGACACAGCCAGACAATTTCACTTTTATAGATATATAGATATAGATATGTATAAAGACGATACACTTATTACTAGCAGGAATTGTTTTGTAGAGCTTCAGGCACCAGACTATGGAGTCCTCATTTCAAATCTGGCTAGGTTCAGTAGTATAACGCAAAAACATGTGTCTATGTGCAAACATATATATATATATATATATATATATATATATATATATATATATATATATATATATATGGTGGATTCTCTCAACGAAGATGAAGAATGAGGGTTCAGTATGCAATTTTTCAGCAGCTCCTAAGCTCTGTGACATCACATGTATGATTACAATCCCACAAACGTCCGGCACAATCCTCCGCATATGGTCTTCGGTCAAAGATACCTTCTCAAGTGAGCAGATAACCCTGCTTTGCTCCGTGCTTTGAAACCACAGTAGCATACATATTCATTTCTTGGTGGATTTTTCTGGTGCTTTGCCTTCATTTTTGCATGAAGGGCATCCCTATGATGAAGGCGATTATGTCCAAATTCTCTGGTCCATAGAAAACACATCTTCCTCCATTCTCTGCGATCTCCTGCTCCACTCTCCCAGGAGCTCAGAGAAGTTTCGCAACGCTTCAGGTTGTCTTTTAGTTTATCCTTGTAACGAAGCAGCGAATGTTCTACTGGGTGGCAAAAATTTGTCAGTTGGCCATAAAAAAGTTGCTTAGGAACTCTTGAGTAATCCATTCTTACAAGATGACCCGACCACCGCATTTGTATCCTGATCAAAAATGATTCAATACCAATGATTTCACATCTCTCCAGTAATTCACCATTTGGAACATGATCCTGCCTTCAGCATTGCAAATAGAACGCAAACGTCTCATATGAAAGGAACCAAACCGATTTATATGCTTGCGGTACAAGGACCACATTTCGGTACCACATAGAAGAGTAGGCAGAACACGCAGATTTGTAGACTGCTACTTTCACTTTTAAAGACACATCGCAACCTACCAAATGCCTCACTAGCTTTATTAATTTTACTTTGCATGTCATTTTCAAATTAAGCGTCATCAGACACAACAGATCCGAGATATGTAGAAGAAAATACTGTTTTTAAAGCTTTACCATTAATATATATATATATATATATATATATATATATATATAATGATTATTTATACAAACATTATTGGCTACATATGTACATACATTTTTCTGTAGTGCCTCTATTCAGAGGGACCTCTTCGTCAGGCCGAAAAGTTAATTCTAAGGCCAAAATCCTATTGACTATGTTTACATCTAGGAACCTAAAAGTATGCAACATTCGGCGACCATGCACCTTTTCGACTTAATAATAATTTTTTTAAAAATAGAGTTCTTACATGCAATTATCAGCCAGTGCGATCTCGATTAGAAAAACACGAGAATAGAATTTTTACTTACGAGGAGCACAAAAAAAAAATAGCGACCAAAACTTAAGAACTATTTCACTGACGAAATTAATTAAAAAAAAAAAATGAAAAGAAAATTCTTTTATTTGTATCTAAAACTGTGTTTTTTAAAAACAGTTTGCTCTATATTTTTCACTTTATTTAAGATGCTTCTAAGAGTCGACACATTTCCCCCCCACACACACACACACATTTATATATACTAGATTAATAAAAGTAAAGCTATATAGCTTATTGTATCATATCTTTTTTTTTCTTCAGTTTGTGTCTATCTGTTACATCTTTGCATTGTATTGCCTCCTATAAAATCAAATTTTCCTTATATACATACTAGCAAACAGCCCGTCGTTGCCCAGTCTTAAAATACGCATAAGTATTATATTTTGATTAATGCAGAATTCTTATTTATTATAAAGAGAAATGCCGTAGGTATTAAACATAACCTTAAACTCCTTTAAAAAAATTGAAGTAAAAAAAAAAAAATGGAAAGAAACGGGAACATGTGCTTGCGAGTATTATGTTTGTTCTAAACAGTTCACTTCTTGTAAGTAAAAAAAAAAAAAAATACTCGAGTTGAGATCGAAACCAAAACCTAAAAACAGTGAGTTAAGTACAAAAACCATTAGGTCAGCCTGACACGATCTTTAAAATGTGTTTTCAAACCTACTTATTTTTAACATATTGAATCTGTCATGTGAACCATTCATGCATGCGCATTCGTGAAACAGCAAACAGATAAAAATCTGACGACCCCCATGTACCATTTTTTTAAATTTTGACCCTTTAGTAACCCTTTTTTTCTGGATGAAAAGCGATTAAAAAGTTTTCCACGTGTGTAAATACCCTATATACCAAATTTCAAATCTGTAGATCAAAATCTCGTTGAGTATATAGGTTGAGAATTGTCCTCACACACACATGCTCACTTTTATAGACATATAGATAGATTAAACAATGCTTCAAGCAAACTAGATTAATCTCTTATAAATATAATATTTCACCTTGACAATTATTTGTATCTACAATATGTATTCGTGACTTAACCCAAATATCCAATGTATTATTTCCCAATAAAAATTTTTATTATTTTCATGAAAAAGCAGCAGATAGAAAGATTAAATAAATCCCGAAAAGATATTGTTTCTCAAAGGATATTATGACTTTAAGCAAATCAACTAAACATTCAAAACTGGTCCACAATAAATCTTTAATATAAATTAAAATTATTATGCCACTAGCAGGAAAATCCGATATTGATGGGAACTGAATGTACTTTTTTGCAATGCTCATAATACCATATTATTTTGGGAGAGTGACAGTGGCTAAGTAATGAACGACACGGACTGAAACCCTGGTTGTTTCAAGTTCGAATTTGATTCGTTCCACATAAACACTTTCATCAAACCTACACCTGACCTTGTGTCTAACCTTCTGAAGAAAAGTTCAATAAAATAACACCATATTACTTTATTTGTTATTTACTGCAACCCCTTCTTCTCATTTTGCACACTACTGCAGTTGAAAGAAACTGAAATGTTCAAAGACTATCTGAATCGGTGTCTTATACATATGTTATAAATTTCATTAAAATCAGATATGCATATTTGGAGTTCTAAAGAGGATTTCGTTCTCATAGGTCACTTTAAAATGAGGCACATATCCACTACATAGAGTGTGACATAGAGATTCTGAACCACTTCCATTGTCTTCCCTCCAAAATTTTATACATATGATATAAATTTCATAAACATAGGATATATTTGAACTTTTAAAGGAAGTTTGCCTCACTCTATAGTTCACTTAGTTTATAACGGCATCTCAACATACTAGACCACTTCCATTGTCTTCCCCAGAAAATGTTATACATACGATGTACTTTGTCACTATGTTTATGACACCATATTATTTTCTTTATTTTTACTATCCCTCCTCTTCACATTTTGCACACTAATATAGTTGAAAGAAGCTGAAATGTTTGAAACTTCTCTGAATTAGTGTATTATATATATGTTATAAAATTCATTAAAATTTGATATGCATAGTTGATTAAAATCAGATATGCATCGTTAAGGGGTTCCGTTCTCATGGGTCACTTAGAAATGAGGCACGTATTCGCCACATAAAACATGACATAGAGATTCTGACCCACTTCCATTGTCTTCCCTCCAAAATGTTTTACATATGATACAGATTTCATAAACATGGGATATATTTGAAGTTTTAAAGGAGTTTGCTCTCATAGCCCTCTTACAAGTGCACTTACAGATTGGATAATGCTTCCATTATTATTAATAATATTAATATTAATAATAATAATAATAATAATAATAATAATAATAATAATAATAATAATTTTGTAAATGATAAAACAATAGTAAACACTTTGCGTTAATGTAAAATGATCTGTTGCATTTATCAAAAGAGAAGGAGAGTACTGAAAATTTGATGAGATTTGCTGTCACTCAGATTCCAGTTAACACCACTGGTTATTGTCAGTGAGCTATCATTGATAACGACTTGTATGAAAACTTTTAGTGAATGATGATGATGATGATGACGACGGCGGCGGCGGCGCATAAATTTGTGAAGTGCTCCATATTATACCCCGCTCCTCCCCAAAAACACAACAATAATGTGATAGCACCAGTCTCAGCTGATACCACACAAAATAGTTGTAAAGGATCAAGGGTGATGGAAAGAGCAAGGAGGAAAAGCACCAACCAGACCTCCACTGGAAGGGTGCAGAGAGTACTAAGACCTGTGGGAGGGTTATAGCTACCAAAATACCTGAGAAAACCTATGCAAACAACTACATCTTGAACACCTAGAAAAATGGTACAAGCACAAACTGGTAGCAGTATTTGAAAGCGGGAATCATAAAATCGTCTGGGACTTGGGCATACAAGCAGATAAACCCGTCCAGGCAAGGAGACTAGATGTCATAAGAGTTAACAAGAAGGGAAGGTCCTGCTAGATTGTTGATTTCGCCGTTCCAGCAGATCACAGGAGACAGAGAAGCAAAGCAAGTACACGAAACTGGCCAGAGAGCTGAAATGGATATGGAAGATGAAAAATGTCAAGATAACACCAATAATCGTAGAAGCGCTAGGAACAATTCAGAAAAAATTTGAAAAAGAAAAAAAAATATCGGAGAAATTGGAATCAGGGGGATGACCAAGAAGATACAATGGATAACAATAATGAAAATTATTGAAGTCTTAAGAAAAACCCTTGAATGTGAAAACCAATATACATAAGCTACAAACGCTAACCAGTCATATAAAAACTCATACAGAAATAAAGCAAAAAGATAGAGGAACACCACATGGAACCAAGAAAACTGAAACTATAATTGTAAGTTGACACCCCCCTCCTCAAAAATAAATGTAGTACTTACATCAACTGGCACTACACCAAATGGTAGAGAAAGCACTAATCAGACCTCCACTGGATGAGTGCAAAAAGGACTGGGACCTTGGGGAGGTTTATTGCTCCCCACATTCCAATGATAATCAATGGTCTTTGCCAGTGAGAAGTCAATGTTAAACGGCTGTTGTGATAACGCAAATTCATTTACAAAGTTTGTCAAAAGAGGTGGAGAGTACTGGAAATCTGACGAGACTTGTTGTCGCCTAGACATGAGGGAACACCACCAGTTGTAGTTAGCTCTGATGAGGACCTGTGTGAGAACTCCTAGTGAGTAAAAATAATATAGCAAAAATATCACACAAATCCAAGATATCAAACCAACCAAAAATCTCATAATTTTAAAGCCTTCCCTTCTCTCCTGAAAAATGCTTGCATCTGTGCTTGTCCCACATGAAGTGATTGAGAAGGGTCAAAGAAAATTAAAACACTGAGGAGGGAGACCACTAATTAGGCCTCCACTGGAATAGTGCAGAAAGCATTGGAACCTTGGAAGGCTTATTGTCAGCCAAATTCTAGAGAAGAGCAATAATTGTTACTCATGATAAATCAATGGTAAATAGTTGTTGCGATGAGGCAACGGTTATCAAAAGAAGCAGAGAATCCTAGAAATCCGTAGAACTTGTTTTTGCTCAAGACTCCAGGCAAACATCACTGGTCATTGTTACTGAGTAATCACTAGCACTGTGACAACAGAATATTCTTTTCATTCTTTTGACTCTCAAGTATATATCCGACACAGCAAGATACAGTCAATCAACCGAGAACCACATCAGTCTATATAAAAACATATAAGATATTAACAGATATATACTCAAGAGTCAAAACAATGAAAAGAATATGCTGTTGTCACAGCCCTAGTAATCACTGATATTGACTTTTATGAAAACTCCTAGTGAGTGAATACTGATAATGGTAAAGTAAAGTGAGTTATATTTTTTAGTTATGCAAGATATGTCACGATTCATGAATTTTCAAATGAAATCAGTCGTCATGGTAATGATTATGAATCATTTTGCATCACTATATAATTTAGTATTACTACACTGCAGTTTTATTTTAAAACTTTTATTGAAAAAAAACAAAACAAAAAAAACAATTCAGGCAACTTAATTATTTAACTGACATCTATTTATAGTGTAGCCGCTTTCAGCTTCAATCACCGATCCAGATCCGGAACTAGGAGCATGCCTTTTCCACAAGTGCTAATAAGAACTTGGCGGACTGACTTTGGTGTTGTGGGAGGTCATGGGTGTGATATTCTCAACATATGACCAAACGAAGTAGTCCAGCGGGTTCAGATCGGAGAAGGAGTAGGGTAGTAAGAGAAGGGTACAAGGTCGTAGTACTACTTCTGAAGCCAAGCCTGTGTCTCTTTGGACTTGTGAGCCGGTGCTGAGTCCTGCTGCCACACCCAGTGTCTGCCAGCGGCTACCTGATTGCACCAGGGGGTCATCACACTTTTCAGCACATCCAGGTACACTTTGGTGTTGACTTTCAAGCCAACTTTGAAAATGTGAGATGGCATGATGTGGCTCTCACTTGAAACCACACACAAAAAAATTCATTCTTTGTGGATCAAGTAGTCATTTGTATCATTTAGTGTTATCAAGAATTAAATACGATTTTTAATGTTATCATGTATTCATTTTTAATGTTATCATGTATTCATTTTTAATGTTATTATGTATTAATTTTTAATGTTATCATGTATTCATTTTTAATGTTATTATGTATTCATTTTTAATGTTATTATGTATTAATTTTTAATGTTATTATGTATTAATTTTTAATGTTATTATGTATTAATTTTTAATGTTGTCATGTATTCATTTTTAATGTTATGTATTCATTTTTAATGTTATTATGTATTAATTTTTAATGTTATTATGTATTAATTTTTAATGCTATTATGTATTAATTTTTAATGTTATCATGTATTCATTTTTAATGTTATTATGTATTCATTTTTAATGTTATTATGTATTAATTTTTAATGTTATCATGTATTCATTTTTAATGTTATTATGTATTAATTTTTAATGTTATTATGTATTAATTTTTAATGTTATCATGTATTCATTTTTAATGTTATCGTGTATTCATTTTTAATGTTATTATGTATTCATTTTTAATGTTATTATGTATTAATTTTTAATGTTATTATGTATTCATTTTTAATGTTATTATGTATTAATTTTTAATGTTATTATGTATTCATTTTTAATGTTATTATGTATTAATTTTTAATGTTATTATGTATTAATTTTTAATGTTATTATGTATTAATTTTTAATGTTATTATGTATTCATTTTTAATGTTATTATGTATTAATTTTTAATGTTATTATGTATTCATTTTTAATGTTATTATGTATTCATTTTTAATGTTATTATGTATTCATTTTTAATGTTATTATGTATTCATTTTTAATGTTATTATGTATTAATTTTTAATGTTATTATGTATTAATTTTTAATGTTATTATGTATTCATTTTTAATGTTATTATGTATTCATTTTTAATGTTATTATGTATTCATTTTTAATGTTATTATGTATTCATTTTTAATGTTATTATGTATTAATTTTTAATGTTATCATGTATTAATACAGCCCAGGAAATAAATTAGCATTTTTTTTTTTTCAAATTGAAAGAAGCTAACTTCGGAGTTAATTCATCGTTTCTTAAATATTGTCATTTCTCTACAAAGAAAGATAAGAGAAACTTAGTTTTAGTTGTGCTCTGGAGGCATCCTTAATTTTATTTTGCACTTTCAGTAGCGCATTGAAGGCCTCCTAAGTTTTTATTTTTCACTCCTAAAAGATATAACAACAGTGTTGGTGCTGGGATCTGCAAGGCCACATTAGAAAACATATGGTGTAGCCCCTACTCTACATACTAAGATGTATGGATGTTTATATGCTATGTATAAAAATAACATACAAACCAATGAAAAAAACGAATAAGCATTAAATGCTTGGTATAATGCCCTTAAATATACAACAAAACACAACCTATCTAAAGAGCAATAATACTACAGCACATAAAGCATTTACAGTATGCATTATCAGAAATTTTCAATGAGAGAAAACATGTTTAGATTGCAAATATATTAAATTCATTGCTCTTTCTGCTCAGTTCTCTCTTTCGCTCCAAACTTTTTCTCACAATCGAGGATATTCTCTATCTCCACAAATCTACTATCATGAAATGTATGTACAGAGTACTGTTGTTGTATTTGGGCCGGTGAATCTAGGTTACATTTGAAGGTTCTTGATAAATTGCATAAACGTATCTGTAATTTAATTGGTCCCACACTTTCTTCTTCACTGCAACCCCTCTCTCATAGACGAGATATTGATAGTCTCAGTCTTTTCTACAAATCAACCTCCTCCCACTTTTTGCCAAAATATTTGAGTCCATAATTAACCAGGCTCTGGTCCATCACCTTACAGATACTAAACTTCTGACCGATCAACTATATGGATTTAGGCAGGCCCGTTCCACAGCAGACATCCTAACTGTAATCTCTGAACGTATATACCATTCATTAGACAAAGCAGGGGAGGATAGAGCAGTAGCTCTAGATATATCTAAGGCTTTTGACAGAGTATGGTATGAAGGTCTTCTTAGGAAAATCAGATCATACGGTATCACTGGAAAAAATACTTAACATAATTAAATCCTTCTTAGATAAGAGAAAAATCCAGGTTCTCCTCGACAGTCGTACATCTAAACAATATAATACAAATGTGGGAGTGCCTCAAGGGTCTATCCTTGGACCTCTATTATTCCTAATATTCATAAATGACCTCCCTGACAAAATTGTTTGTGAGATGGGTATATATGCTGATGACACCACGCTCTATAACAGACATGACAGGAAAACAAATGAACACATATCCAAAGAAATGTCAAAAACACTAGAGGATGACCTCCAATCTGTAGTAGAATGGGGACAAAAATGAATGGTCACATTTAATGCTGCCTAAACTAAACTTGTTTCCTTCAATAATTACAAGAAACCTTCTCCACCACCAATAGCAATGGCAAAAGACTTTTTATCTGAAAGTACATCTTTTAAACTCCTCGGCCTAACGTTCACAGGAAACATGAGTTGGAACAATTACATTGCCAGGACCGCTGCGAAGAAGATAGGTTCTCTACTGTGCTAGAAAGCTACTAACGCTGAAAGAATCCTGTACCTCTATAAGGCCACCATTCGCCCATGTATGGAGTATTGTTGTCATATTTGGGCTGGTGCATCTGCTACTAGTCTCTCGCCCCTGGACAAGGTCCAAAAGAGAGTTGCCAACCTAATAGGTCCTGAACTGTCATCTAAGCTTCAGCCTCTGTCCCATTGACGAAATGTTGCATCCCTCTGCCTGTTCGACAAGTACTTTAATGGTGAATGCTCTGACGAACTGCAAGCACTTGTACCCCCTCGACATAAATACCCCCGACAAACCCGACAAGCAGCTAAATCACACCCCTTCACAGTAAAGATCCCTAGATGTAAGAGAGCCTTCTACTCCAGTAGTTTCTTCCCCAGAACCGCTAGACTTTGGAACTCCCTTCCGGGACCCTGCTTCCCCAACTGTACTTACATGCAGAAGTTCAAGTGTAACGTGAACCGACATCTTGCTGCCCAACTTCCTACATAGTACCCCTGTAGCTTATGCCCCTGATAGTAGCCCTCTATATCGAAGTGGCGACGTGCCTTGTTTGGGGTGAAAATGTTATTAAAAAAGAAAAGAAAATACTATAATGGTATGTGTTCCTCAGAATTGTCTAATCTATTACCCTCCTTCTTTTGTTCAAGCTCGTTTCACACGTTGTTCTCAGAGGTCTCCATCAATTCATTGTTTTAATACCTCGTTGTAATACAGCTTCCTATTCCAATAGGTTCTTTCCAAGGACTGTAAGGGTGTGAAACTCTTTTCCTGCACACCGGTTTACTTTTACCTGCAACCTTGGTCTTTTCAAGACTAAAATCAACTGGCATCCTCTGTCTTGGCAATAATCAGCTTTTGTTCTTGTTAGCTCATTACATCAAGTGGCTTCATGCTCTGTCTCAAGTAATTTTCATAACACTCAGACAAATTACACCATTTAATTCATAATGATTAAAATAATATTTCAGTTTATGTTTCTGATTTTTTTTTAATGGAGATTGATGATTATTTGGATTATTCGGATTATTTTTCTAAGTTTGTGTTATTCACATGGCACTTCAGCTTCAGACCATCTTTGGGTGTATCTTGTCAAACTCGGGAATCTTTCTGTCAAACTCAGGAATGTTTTTGTTAAACACGAGAATCGGCATGGAATTTTGAACAGAATCCTTTATTTAATCCATGGAGGTAGAATGCTGTTGTTCCATCAGCCATGACTGGGTAGAAATCTGAAGTAATTCGCAATTGTATTCTTATTATCGCCCGAACTGAGAAGTGAGCTTTAACCTTCCAGAAGAGTATGACTGAAAACTGAATTTTGCTTAGTACTTTATCCGTTACGCCATGGAGAGTATGGAAATAATCCATTTTTTTTTTGTCAACTTTTTTAAAAGTTGCATTTGTTACCCAATAAAAAGAATGAATTCCGGAAATCTATTGTAAAAGTAAAATAAATAAAAGCAAAATTTCTTGAATATTTGCGGGATTGCTCGTCAGGTGAGTTCGAATTTTCGCCTGAGTTACTTTCAATGAAACAAAGCTATCAAAAGAGTTTTTTTTTTTTGTTATTCTTAAATTTCAATGCTCAATCAAATCATGCTTTTCTAACATTTGAATCTACATATCCTACATGTGTAGCTTCTTCTAATATATAAAATAAAGTCGGTTGGACTTTCAATGTTAGACCTAAATAGCAAATCATTTGTAATGTTGTTTGGTAACCAACACATTGTAGCCTCAGTCGCAAAGTAGACAAAGAATAGAAAAGAACTTCAACTTACTTTTTCTTTGTAATGACGACATTTATTTTTTCATTGTTATGGCCGTGACGTCACCCACATGATCGACTTTTCGAGCATCATTCATGCCTCTAATGTGATCTCGAACATTATTTTCATCTCTAATGTGATCTTCTTTATTTTTCCCTGCCAGTGACGTCATTTTGCTTGCAATGGCATATGTGTGTCTGTGCTATGTTACACATTCAACAAATTGATACTTGATTCTAACTAGCCTTTTTTCTTTCAAAGATACTGCATTGTATTACTGTTGTAGTGCTCAACTTTAGAGATAATAATGAACTCTTCCACTTACTATAAAAACCGGGAGGATATGTTACATACGAATCTTGCACTCATGGTAGTCGGACTAACATATAATCACACTATTCATTTGTTGTATTAGCTTTGATGTTCAATATATTTTGTTTCTACGAATTTCCGAGTTGTGTTTTTCTTCTATTATATTCTATTGCATTAGGTTAGCATCAAAGTTTTTACTGTTTTTTTAAGTCTACATTTTTAAAAGTAAAATAAGAACTAACGACTATTTAATCATTAATGTATTCTCCATTCGTGTTCACAACTTTTTCCCAAAGTTCAACAAGGTTCTCAATACCTTTTCGTTAGAAATCATTTGATTTTGACTTGAAAAATAAAATGTAACAAATAAATTTTCAAAACACAATATATTTAAAAAACGGCAAGAATTTAGTTGCGAACCCAATATTTTTCTTCTCGATCCTTACAGGTCCGCTGGTGCTACTAGATCAGGCTGTCTGAAGATATTGGCTTCCTGAGTCGAAATACGCCTAACATCGATGCTTTTTATATTTTACTTCCTTTTGCAAAACTTAATGATGTTCTGCAACCCCCCACCCCCACCCCACAAAAAAAAATAATAATAACAACCCACCTTTTCCCCCTTTTCCTTCTTCCCATTTCTTCTTTCCATTTCTATCTCCCCCACTTCCTGGTTGATTTCCTAACTTAAAATGTACCAAATATTAATACTGTAACACTTTTCCCTCTCCCATTGCAAAACTTATTCATGTTCTGCAAGGCAGGGAACAAAAACGATAAAATCCACTATAAAAACAACCAAACCAAACTACACTACAAACTAGCGATTGAAGATACAAAGAGCTTGAAAAATAAAAACCTTCTACAAAATCGCTGGATGCAACGTGAATACTATTTCCAAAATAACTGGATTTGGCATTAAATAACCTGAAAAGAGTTGATATGCCATAAAACAAAACAACCAAACCAAACCTTACAGGATCACAACAATTACATTGAGAAACCCTACACCCTTTTGCACCCAGCCAATAGTATCATATATCATGTTGCTGCAAAATTGTTGTCGATTTAAAATTCATCTTGAAAATGAAAAACTGTGTGTTTTTGAAAATCTTTATTCATAACGACCTTTGCTATCTATAACTAGATTACATCTATCAACGATTTTATAAATGCATCGTTTGTGAAATTATTTCTGTTTTGATATAAAATTTGAAACTATATCATATTCAATCTCCTCTCATGATGGTAATCGAAGGTAATCTAAATGGTTTTGCAACCCTTGAAATCTATCTATCTATACATCTATAAAAGTGAACGTGTGTGTGTGTGTGTGTGTGTGTGTGTGTGTGTGTGTACATTTCCCTACACATTAACTCTGTCAATTTTTAGACTACAGACTCGAAATGCTAGTATATCTATAAAAGTTAAAGTGTCTGTCTGCCTGTCTGTTTGTCTGTGTACATTTCACTACACAATAACTCTGTCAATTTGCAGTCTACAGACTCGAAATTTGATATACAGGGTACTGAGATTTGGGAAAATCTTTGTGATCGGTTTTCGGCCAGAAATTTGGCTGGTAAGGGGTCAAAGTTCAACGACTTTATCATTGAGAACTCTACCACACTCCTCTTCCAATTTTGAGTCTAAACACTTGAAATTTTAGATATAGCTCCCTTGGACATGGATCTAACTTAATAACTTCATTTGAGTCCAAAAACAATAAATGTTAAGGGGTCATAATTGGGGTCAAACTTAAAAAAATTGACTGCTTTTTTTTTCTTTTGATCAACATACACCTCCAAACACCCGGGCAACGCCAGGCTGAAATGCTAGTATATCTATAAAAGTGAATGTGTCTGTGTACATTTCCCTACGCAATAACTCTGTCAATTTAAAGTCTACAGACTCGAAATTTGATATACAGGGTACTGAGATTTGGGGAAATCTATGTGATCGGTTTTCGGCCAGAAATTTAGCTGTTAAGGGGTCAAAGTTCAACGATTTGACCTTTGAGAACTCTACCAAACTCCAACAATTTTGAGTCTGAACACTTGAAATTTTAGATATAATTTCCTTGGACATGAATCTAACTTAATAACTTAATTTGAGCCCCAAACAATAAATGTAAAGGGGTCATAATAGGGGTAAAGTTTTAAAAAAATTGCCTTTGTGGTCTCTACCAAATTACTCAGACAATTTCTGGTCTAAACATTTGAAATTTTCCATAAAGAGTATTCAGAGATAGGGCAAGCTTTTTAATCGGTTTGGGTCGAAAATTTGAGCTACCAATATATAAATGTATGTTTGCATGTCTGCCTAAAACTTTCGACAGAGGTGACGGATTTTCACAAGATCAGTATCGTTTTGAAGCTCGACCCTTCGGACGACAAATACAGAAAAATTGGCTAAAAGCATAGATTTCTTCACCCTCAACTAATCACTTTTCTACAGGGGGGGGGGTCGCTTTTTTCGCCGCTATTTTTGAAAGTCATCCCCTCTTTTCGATTGTCTAGCCTTAATTTAAACCTACGTCACTTCCGGTTTGGTGGTGGTCGTTACAGCAAAGACGTCACGTTTTTTTTTCACGTTCTTTTCCTCCTTCATAGTACGGGTTCGAGCCTGCCTTCCTACTACCACTTTTTTTTTGCTCAACACACATCTCCAAATACCCGGGCAACACCGGGCACCCATGCTAGTAAGTAATAATCCAAGGGAACTAGGTGAGAAGAATATACAGGACGGGGGGAGGATTTCCCAACCAAATGCTTTTGAGATTTTTGGTCGGTAGTGCTGTTAGAGGACAGGCATTATCATAATGGACGATAACTTTCTTTCTGTTGACAATAGAAGACCATTTTCAAGCTAATACGGGTGAAAATATTGCAGAAAAATATGAATAATGCTTTAATTATCTGAAAGAAAAAAGTTATAAATTTACCATTGTTATATGTTCAAGTAATAAAAATGTGCATAAAATAAATTAAAATGGTTTAAAATGGCCCTTTTACTAACCGGCAAAACCTTTTGCACCAACCTGATATAATTTTTTTATTCATATTTGTTACATTTTATAATATTAAATTTTTACGGTGGCCTTGGAGAATGTTAATCAGCATTTATTAGGTGAGAAAGAGTGTAAGTGAAATAATATCAATCTTTTGAGCTTTTGTCTATCTTTGCGTCAGTTGCAATTTTTCCATCAAACACAATGTTTTTAAACATAATAAATATGAGGGGGTGTTCCAAAAGCAATGTCTTCTATCTTTTTTATCCCGCCTGAATGGATCATGTAAATTGCATTGTTATGATATCTGAACTTTTGCATTTGTGACCTAAGAGTTTCATCTCTCTGTTAGAGATATTGACTGTGTGAGACTCTAAGAAGCAACCTCTATCAGAGACATGCATCAGACGCAGAGATGCATCATTGCATTGATAATGGTGGTGACTATGTAGAAAAATAAATTGGTCGCTCGTTTTAATGGTACCACTCCATCTTTTTAACTTAGTCTTTTCAACTTTTTGAGTCAACAAAAAAAAAAATAATAATAAATAAATAAATAAATAAATAAAAATAAGAGACTTTATTTTTGGAAGGACTTTCGTACATCGCAGAATTTGTCTAACTTCAAAATATTCTAATTACTTTTAAAAATGAAAAAAAAAAAAAACATAATATTAAATAATACATTCTTAACAAATAAAGCAGATGACTGGAAATCGAAACCGGAAGCTTTACCAACTGATCTATTGTATCCTCTTGTGTAAATTTTTACCACCATTTTCTTACATAGCAGTGAAGCAGGCTTGTTTCATTTTTTGTCAAATTTATTAAATTGGTATTATTTGGATTCATCAGACTACTGTTCTCATCTTGAGTGCCATTTTCACAATGTTTTCGAAGGTTATATCAACCGAAACGTTGTGAAAAATTTACTCAAGGTGAGAACAACAGTCCGATGAATCCAAATAATACGAAGCATTAGAGCGGCTTAGGAGAGATATTGAAAGATATGGTGAAACCCTCTCACTTAAGGATATGCCAGCTTTGACCACAACCACCTGTTCAGTAAGGTGACTTACTAAATTATTAATTGAACATGTTAGCCTTAATTTAACCGTACGTCACCACTCAGCTACTTCAAACAAGTAAATCCTTCTTGTAGAACATATCAGGGACTATGCTTACAGGCACACTAAGTAGGGAGTTGAGCCGCGAGATGTTTGCTAACAGTACACTTAAACTTCTGCATGTTAGTACAGTCACGGAAATAGGATACAGGAAGGGAATTCCGAAGTCTAGGAACCCGAGACAAGAAACTTTTAAGAGTAGAAGGCTCTCCACGTTAAGGTATAAGATTTTGCTATTTATTGAGTTGGGGCTATTTATGTTGAGGGGCCACCGGTGCTAGAAATTCATCGGAACACATTCTATTAAAGTACTTGTAAAAAAGAGAGACAATTTACAAGATCTTTAAAGAGACAAGTAACTGCAAGCACATTGACCGATCTAGGCGTGTCTTATACATTCTAATAAAGAAAAAGAAAAATTCTTTAAAAGCAAGAAGAAAAAATAGTGTATTACTGACATTTTAATGTAACATTGACAGTGGGTATAGACTGATATATTTTCTCTTATTTGTGACTAGCAAGGCAACCTGGTGTTACCCGGGTCTATAAAAACTAAATAGAAGTTAAATACTGTAACATCTTTATATTAAAACTTCTCTCTCTCTCTCTCTCTCTCTCTCTCTCTCTCTCTCTCTCTCTCTCTCTCTCTCTCTCTCTTTGTAGTTGTCTACCTATGTCTCTTTTCCTCTTCTCCATTTTTCTGTCCCTCTTCATCCAACCCTCTCTTTCTACTCTGCGCAACCTATTTTTCTCTCTCTTGTTTTGATGTGTTAAAAAAAATAATGCCAATAATTTACTATAATTATCCCTTTTAAACATAATTTTTTTCTAAATTTTAGATATTATACATCCGGGACTGCCAATTAAAAAAACAAACTTTGTAAGTCTTTGGTTAGTAGTTTTGCACTTTTAGCTAGACACACACATATATAAACAAACAGACAACTGTCTTTTATCTAATAGGCTAGTAGTGCAACCCCTCCTTCTTCTCTTCCCATTCTATTTCTTCTTCTGGATATACATACACAGATAGACAGCTCGTTTTTATATATTCTTCAAAGAATGAGTTGGCATAAGAGAATTAACTGATAAAAAAACAAAATATTTACTTCTCTATATTCAGTACATAATCTGTCAAGAACACCGATCCTCTTGACAAAATCTGTGCCAGTTTCGGGTCAAAGAATAAATTTTAGATATTATTTATCCCGGGAAACGCTAATGAAAATATACCAACTTTGTGGGCATTTTTTTTTTGTAGTTTTTGCAAGCAACAATACATATATACAGACAACTGCCCTTTATATAATAGATTAATGAAGTGACATTTTAGCATGTTTCCGCTATATTATCCATGAGTAGGGTACATGAAAATTGTAATTCTAAACTGCCTGTGAATTTGCTGTCAAGATTCTTGTGAAGCAAGCTCTGACATGTATATGCACAAAATTGCATTCTTTCCGTTGGAATGTCATTTGCAGGTGTGCATTTCTTTGGCTTGAGACATTTAGGAAAAAAAAAATCATTTAAAAATTCATGTTCTTGTATTCGTACAGTTTATTTGTATTAACTGGCTTTAACTCCGTCTAGAACACACCACTCCATAATTATCAGAAATGAAAGCAGCAACTTTTAAGCAGAATTCGACTTTATTCACGAACTTAGTTTCCTTCTAGGGTGATTCACTGATTCCAACGTTTCTCTAACAATTCGATGCCTTTTTTTTTTTTTTTTTTTTTTATCGAGAGATTTATCTCTGGCCTCCAAATATCCCTCAGCCTTTAATAGCAATTCTTCATTGGAGCCAACTCTCTTTCCACTGGATCATTCTTTGGAGATCTGCAAACACAAAACAAAAACATTTTAAAATTTATGAGGAACGTTCCAAAAGTAATGCCTCCTATTTTTTATGGGGATTTCAAATTGCAGTGTTATGATGACTGAACGCATGCATTCATAATCCGAAAGTTTCATCTCTCTGATAAGTTATTTGGGAATCCTTGGCTTTTCAGCTAGGAGCAAAGTAAAGTATCTGTTTTAATATTACGCTCCATTTTTTATCTCTTCTTCGCTCAGTGACAGCAAAATCATTCTAGACTGAGGCCATTTAAATTTTTGTTTCAATCGTGTCTGTCTCCTTTTAAGGGAACTGGATTTTCTCTACATTTAAAACCGACCTTGTGTTTAACTTTGTTGGGAGGTGAGTAAATAGAGACAACCACTTAAATCTGATTGTTAATCAGCACTTTTAACCGTTGCGTTTTGAGTTCAAAACGATTTTCTAGTTTCTTTTTAAATTAAAAAAAAAAATTCAATCGACAGGAGAGTTTGTATGTCATCCTTAGCCTTTTGACTCGGAGTAAAATGTAGTATCGCTCCTGATATTACACTTAATCTTTTCTGACAGTAAAGGAGAAATTCTTTTAGATTTAGGTAATTTTAATTTTTGTCCCAATCCAGAGCTTATTAAAAACTAACATTGTGTTTTACTGTGGTGAGGCATGTAAATAGGAACTTTAGTTTGTGGACTGTCTGCTTCAGAAGATTAGAAAATTGAAGGAGTTTTAAATTGATACTATACTATTACACTATTTCTTGTTTCTGTTCAAGCCTTTTTTTTTTTTTTTTAAACTTGATGTGGTCCAGTGCTTAGACAGGAGTGTACATGGTAAACGCTGGGTGTGTGCCAAGGAAGTTAGGACTCTACGTTCAACGAAAAATATTTCAATGTGTCATTATACTTATAGTCCTTTCCATTAAATCGATGATTAGTACATTCTTGAACCCCATCCACAAAATTGAATATTAGCAAATCTAAAAGATAGGAATATAAAGTAATATGGTGTTATGAGCAAGATTGTGATTTTTCTAGAAAAAAAAATGTGGGATAAATAAATATACAACAGAGTAATGTTAGCAAAGACAAGATAAGTTTTTTTTTTTTTTTTTTTTTGCGTTTTAACTCATTTTAAAGTTATTTTTTCTGCTTAAAAAATGAAGTAGTGTAAAGCCTGTCGAGTTAAAACGAAAAACAAAATGGTGGTCTCATCAGAGCCATAATCGAGCCTCAATAATCGTTCAAAAATCGAAAATGAAACAGAATACTAGTAAAACATTACATTTTCGCATGATTTGTGGCATTTGTTGGGTGTGTTTCTATCAATATTTTGTTTGATTTTCGATTTTTGAGTCCACCATTTTATTTTTCGTTCTAACTCAACAAGCTTTACACTACCTTAATTTTTAAGTAAAAAAAAAATCACTTTAAAATAAGTTAAAACACTAAACATTTATCCAGCTAGGTAAAAGAGTAACCTAGCTTGCCTTTGGTAACATTTAATTGTTGTATATTTATTTTTTCACCCTTTTTTTTTTGTTAGCTCTTCTGGAAAATCACTGCTGGAGGCAGGAGTATGTGGCATTTCTAATTCTATCCTGGACAACGCCAGGTGAATTTGGATTTTCCGATTAGATTGTTTGTAGGATAATTGCAGTCAGGAATGTTCAACACTCTTTCTTTTATCGCCATCCAATGATAAGCACATGTTAATATGATGGGATAAATAATTTTGATGTATTCCTACCATACCATACTGTACCAAAGCTGCACTCACTCGAATCAGGTTGAAACAGTTTCCTCTGAAGGAGGAAGTTTCATGGCAGTATGAAATTCACAAACGGTCCCCAGTCGCATGCATATCCTCATCTAAGGGAGATGATAACGTTAGGTTTTTGCAACTCTTGCAGGGAGGTGTTAATGTCCTACGTACAGCACCTGGTATTCCCAAATAGTTATTCATCTGGTACTGACTAGGCTCAATATTGTTTAACTTTGGTGATCTAATGAACACGGGTGTGTCAATATGACTATAGTGCACTCCTCAACAAAGGAGGGATTGGACATTATAATCCACTCTCGTTCGTTTATTCGTTTATTTGCACTTTTCTCAATAATTGGATTTTTTAAAATTTTGCATAAACATTAGTCATGGTAAAAGTAAATTTTCGCTAGAACAGATTTTCTGAGATAACTCTGGTTGTTCCCCTAAGAAGCATTATAGACTAAAATTGCCCCCAAATCGTTCGCTCCTTCGTTTGTTAGCACTTTTCTCAATAATCACGCCTTGGATTTAAAAATTTTTTTTGCACAAACATTAGTCATGGTGGAAGTAAATTTTTGCCAAAACGGATTTTCCGAGATAACTCTGGTTGGTTATAAGAGCTAAAATTGTCCCCAAATCGTTCATCCATTCATTTGTTTGCACTTTTCTTAATAACCACGCCTTAGATTTAAAAAAAGATTTGCATGAGCATTAGTTATTATGAAAGTAAATTTTTCACTCATGGAGGAGGTCCCTGCATGCTCGGCTTGTTTTATCTGTGATGACCCTAAAGTTCAGAAATCGTTTGAGGATTGTTTTTGGGTCACTCTGTATTTATCAATTTTTTTTAAAACTGTTTCTTATATTTAAATAAATAAATGCGTTTATCGCCATTAACCATCAACTATTATTACCATCAAAACGGGTTGGTGTTATTTCAATCTTGATGCAGCAAGTTCCTTTCTTTGCAGCAAGCACATGCCAGGCGTTACCGCTTCTTGTTGTTTCTATGCATAGTCACCACATTAGGTATATTTAAAACAAAGTGAGACACATGTATTCCACTAGTCCTGAGACGATTTTAAACAGCTTTACTCAGACATGCATCTATGTACTGCTGTCCAAGAACCAACACGTTGTAGCCTCAGTCACAAAACAGGCAAAGAAAAGAAAAGAAGTTCAACTCGCTTTTTATGTTGTGTAACAACATTTATTTCCTCATTCTCTTGTTACCGCTGTGATGTCCTTAATGTGATCGTCTTCTTGAATGTGCTCTTGAACGTCATCCACACCTCTAACGTGATCTCGAATGTTCTCCATGTCTCTAATGTGATCTCGAACGTGCCCCACGTTTCTAATGTGATCTCGAACGTGCCCCACGTTTCTAACATGATCTCAAATGTGCTTCATGTCTCTAATGTGATCTCGAACGTGCCCCCACATCTCTAATGTGATCTCGAACATGCCCCACGTCTCTAACGTGATCTCGAACGTGCCCCATGTCTCTAACGTGATCTCAAACGTGCTCCACGTTTCTAACATGATTGTCTTCTTGAACGGGCTCTCTCCTTTTTATAGCTTTCTTTTCTCTTACCGTGACGTAATTTCACTCACAGCTCAGTATTTGCATATAGCCGTTTGCATTATGTTACATATACAGGGTAAAAAAAGACACTTACCCATGGAATCATTAATAAAATTTATGATCCATCATGTAATTTTTGGTAAAAAACAATTTTTGTTTTGCTATCGTTTAATAAAAAGTACACCTGGATACGATATGCAATATTGTCAATAAATCTGCCACATTCCTCTCTTGACACTGTCCTGGGTTTTGACTATGATCATCGTCTTCAGAAATAGTCTGGGGATCTTTTTTTTATTATTATTCAATTTTCATCCCAAACAAGGCACAGTACCACTTTGAAGTAGGGGGCTACTAGGGACATAATTTACGGGGAGGGGGGGAATTATGAAGAGAGATAAGTAGCAAGATGTTTGTTCACATTACACTTGAACTTCTGCATATCAGTACAGTTGGGAAAGCAGAATCCCAGAAGAGAGTTCCAAAGACTTGCAGTTCTGGGGAAGAAACTATTGGAATAAAAGGCTTTCTTACACCTAGGGATCTCTACTGGGACTTAGTTGCTTGTTGCGTTTGTCGGGGGTAGTCACGTCGAGGAGGTACAAGTGCTTGCAGGTTGTCAGAGCATTCACCATTAAAGTATTTGTAGAACAGGCAGAGGGGTGCAACATTTCGTCGATGGGACAGAGGCTGAAGCCTAGATGACAGTTCAGGACCTAGCAGGTTGGCGACTCTCTTTTGAACCTTGTCTAGGAGCGAGAGACTAGCAGCAGATGCACCAGCCCAAATGTGACAACAGTACTCCATACATGGGCGAATGGTGGCCTTATAGAGGTACAGGATACTTTCAGGCGTAAGTAATTTTCTAGCACAGTAGAGAGAACCCACCTTCTTTGCAGCAGCCAATGCTCTCAATGTATATATTCCAGTTCATGTTGCCTGTAAATGTTAGGCCGAGGAGTTTAAAAGAAGTACTTTCAGGCAATGTGTTCTTGGCCATTGCTATTGGTGGTAGAGAAGGTTTCTTGTAGTTATTGAAGGAAACAAGCTTAGTCTTGGCAGCATTGAATGTGACCATCCATTTTTGTCCTCATTCCACTACAGATTGGCGGTCATTCTCTAGTGTTTCTGCCATTTCCTTAGATATGTGTTCATTTGTTTTCCCCTCGTTCTATAAAAAAAATAAAATATCTCTGAGTTAATTCCACAAATAAAAATCTGATTGTGAACCCCATTCTGGATTATATTCCATACTGATGAAACAATCACCAAAGTGGCCCCACCCCATATCATTGAACACTAATAAAACAAAACTTTTACGCATTCATGACTGAATCTTGCTGAACAAGTCAGACATAGAGTGAAGTTTATTTCTATCAGATATGGTTTAATTACAGAAATGATTATGAATTTTATTAATGATTCCATGGATGGCATTAGAGGGGGTGCATGGGCGGAGGGAATAATTTTAACATAGGTAGATTCTTACTCACTTGCCCACTACTCTGATTAAACTATCACGTGACCTACAAACGCATCTAATCTTGCATGAACATCAGTAAGAAGTCCCATGGTTTGTAATGTTTATTTCTCTCTAATACTTTTCTCTCTCCTTTATTTTACTCGATGGCCTTGTGTCTTTCTTTCTTTATTTTTTTCTTTTTTTCTTTCTTCTTTTTATATCTTTTAATTCTTATCCGCTTGCCTCACTTTTCTGGGTATTTATTTTTTTCCAACGCTAAGAAATGTGACACAAGGGCGGAAAGTGGAATTGAAAAGTCTGCAACCCTGAGGAAAAGATGCTTTTACCCGCAAAAAGTGTCTGGGCAACCTCGTCGGCATTTTATAGGCGAGTAGCAAGAAACTAATCTCTTCTTAAAAGAGAAGGCGAAACCTAGAAAGGTGGACCTCTTAGGACTGCACAGGGATAGCATCATACCAGAATCACCAGGGAAGAGGTGGTTGAAAGAATGGTCTAGAATCTGTTGATTTTGTTGCCAGTGTACCCCCCCCCCGGTTGAAGTTCACTTTTCTGTCTCATCCATTCTCTCTACATTCATTTTCTTTTTTTTTTTTTTTTTTCTTAATTCCTTGCTCTCTTTAAAAAATAATAAATAAATAAAAGAAACAAGAGAAAACCCTCAGCAGCTGTTCAGCATTTTGAAGGTTAGGGTCTTAATTTAATCCACTGCTAAATGTTAAGTACAACCCTCCGGCCATTCTCTCCATGGAATTTATCCCCCTTTACTTACAAGGCTAGACTATGAATTAGGTTTTGTGGAGAAGATCGTTTTCTTAATCATTCTAGTTTAAAAAATGTCGTCTTTTATTTATTACAAGTGGGGCCTGTGGAAATTCCACAGCGGCATCTTTCATATGTAATATATTGCTGTTGGCCATGCTGTGGACGTTCAGCATAAATGGACCCCCCCCCCACTTCCCCCGCGATATTATTGTACCTATTTACTATGCCTCCCCACGGGACAGAGTTAGACACCAGGGTCGTTTTTTAACGTGGAGAAAAGGTACAAAAATAAAAATTGTCTCAGTCGTGAAGGATTTCTCCTCCACCGAAAGAGAACAAGAAATAGAAGTGCAGCATCTGAAGAACAGATACTACACTTTGATCTAGTCCCGAAGCCTCTTGTTAAAACTGTAAAATTATTTATCTAAGTAATCTGGTTAATGTAGTGTCAGAATATATCTGGTTATTACGGGGTATCTCCAATATCCTTATAGGAGTCTGTGACATATTTCCATTGTATAGATGCCCGGCGTGAACAGAAACCTCACAATATCATTATACCATCTTTAGACAAAACAGATACTACCCTTGGATCCTAGTCAGAAGACCAAAAATGTATATGCTACATATACAGCGCAAAATGTATATGTATATGTACAGCGCAAAAGCGACATCATTTTTTTTATAAAATTTTTTTTTTTTTTTTACATAGGCATCACCACTTATCACGGCCAAGAGGCCACTCGAGGATAAGGGTTAAAGAGTGTACAGTAGAAATTGGACAATATAGTAATCGTTAGTAAATGGAAATTCGGTAAATTTGTTAACAAGTGGAATGGCTAATCAAGAACTTGTTTACGTTAGACTTGAACACAACCATATTGTAGTCAGCTGGAAAGCAGGAAAATAGAAGACAATTCCACAGGCGTGTAGTTCTAAGAAAGAAGCTTTGTTCATAGAATCTACTTTTAGGTTAAGGCACAGATAAAGAGTGGGGGGAATTATTAATAGTGTTTTCAGCTAAACGAGTGTTTGTTGTGAAAGTTTGGCGAGGGGGGACCATAGACTGAAGCTCAGTCGAACACTTTCCATGAAAATAATGATAAAGCAGAGACAAATTCACAACATCTCTTCTGTGAGATAGAGGTTGCAGGGAAGAAAAAAGGACATCTCCTACGAGGCTACGAAGTCTATTTTGAACTATCAAGGTAGGACAAGTCCTTTCTAGCAGCTCCTGCCCAGATGTGGCAACAGTATTCCATCCTTGAACGTACCTGGCTCTTATATAGATAGAGAATTGCATTAGCAGTGAGATATTTACTGGATTGATAGAAGGATCCCACCATTTTTCCAGTGGCCTTGGCAACAGATTTGATGTACGTGTTCCATTTCAGATTAGGAGTAAAGGCCAAGCCCAGAAGCTTGTCAAAACTAGAGGCCTTCTTAAGACGAGAGCCATTCATTTCAATTGATGCCAGATGTGAATCAGAACGTTGATGATGTAAAGAGAGAAGCTTGGTTTTAGATGCATTAAAGTAACCAGCCACTCCTTTCCCCATTGTACAATGTGCTCAAGATCAGAGGAGAGAGAATCGAAGAGAACTTGGTCGTTTACGGTCTTAGATGTGCTACCATAAATGGTAGTGTCATCAGCATAAATGTCTACAGGATGTGATTTGGAAGATCATTAATGTAGATCAGGAAAAGAGTTGGGCCCAGGATGGACCCCTGAGGGACTCCAGCATTAATACTGTGAGCTTCTGATTTTTGCCCATCAACTACTACTCTTATGAACCTATCAGAAAGAAATGATTTAATAACTGAGAAGACATTTCCAGCTATACCATAGCTAGAGACCTTGTGAAGTAAACCTTTATGCCATGCCCTATCAAAGACCTTATATATGTCAAGAGCAATTGCCCTAGAAAGGGTGCCTCCATCGAGAGATTCGCTAATCCTATGAGATATAATTGTAAGCACATCTGCTATAAATCTAGCAGAATGGAAACCATATTGTGTGTCACTAAGAAGGTTATTTTTGCTGAGATGGTTGATTACTTCTCTATTTAACACAGATTCCAGCAACTTACTCATGACGCACAGGAGACTTATTGGCCTGTACTGAGAGGGGGATGAGCGATCACCTGAATTCTTAAATACAGGGCATACTGATGACATTTTCCAGGCTGATGGGAAGCAATTCTCCTTAAGACAACGTTTAAACAGTTTTGTAAGTATGGGTGCTAGTTCTGGTTGAAGTTTTTGCGTACTATAATTGGAATACCGTCAGGGCCAGTTGCTTTACTGGAATCAAGGTTTTTGATTAGCTTGGCAACATCACGTACAGATATATGTATATCAAAAAGCATGTTTTCTGATACAGGAGGAAATATTGGAGTTTGGCGGCCTTGGTCGCAAAGGGTAGAATTAGCTGCAAAGTTCTTGGCAAGGAGTTTGGCTTTGTCTGATGTTGACGAGATTACCTCAGGTCCGTTGTTGATAGTTGGGATAAAGCACACACTTCTGTTCAGGATTCTGTTTGCTATTTGCCACTTTGGAATTGATGGACTGAGCAACTCTCTTGCATTCTTCATTACTTTCTTACAATGATTGCTCGTAATCCTGAAAGCAGCTTTAGTTTCCATACATTTTACGTTGGAAGCAGTTGAAAAAGTGATTTCTGTGTGCAATGGCAGCAGCACATTCTGGAGAGAACCATGGCTGGCTGTTAGGTTTTTGCTGGAACTTTTTCGAGTGTATGAAACGGTCTATACCTACAATTACCCATTCCATCAGGTCTGATACTACAGAGGACACATCCTTTTTAAACATGGAATGCAGAAGTAGATCCGATATAAATGTACGGAAGCTATTCCAGTCAGCATTAGTGTATCGATATACTGTACAATGGAGAGGTACGTCTGGGGACTTATTACATTCCATTTTTATCTTAATTAATACGAATGGCTACAACAGAGTGGTCGGAAGATCCAAAAGGACATAGAACAGAAACTGAACATAGTTCAGGACAAGTTGTGAGAAAAAGGTCTAGTAGACTCACATACTGGCCGTCATTGTCGGACACATGGGTGGGTTTGTGAACAATCTGAGTGAGGTCATAAGCAATGGAGAAATCATGACAGAACCTCCCCTCATATTCGGTCTTGTTTGAGTGGGTCAACCATTCCACGTTGTGAATATTGAAGTCTCCGCATGAATGAATATTAGCTGAAGGATAAGCAGATAGGTCTTGGTCAATTTTCTCAGATATGCTTTTAAAGATAGTAACTCTGCTGTTGTGGGGGCGATAGAGAGTAAATATAAATGCAGTAGTGTGAGCTAGTGCAACCTGGAAGCACATATAAGGTAAGTTAGGATCGTCTCTGGAGATGTCTCTACCACATGGAAAGCCATCTTTAATATAGGCACATATTCCATGCCCATGGCGATTTGGGGGGTCAGATTTATTTTTTATATTGCATCTTTGGTGATCAGGAGATCCTATCTATTAAAAAACAAGATAGAAGTTGATAACATATTGCGAACATTAAATTAGCATATTTATATACTAATTTAATGTTCGGAGTCACCTTCTGTCCTCCTTTTTAATAAACACGATCTCCCAATCAAATAATTTATAATCTGGAAACCGTGACACACATATGTACATACATATGTTAAAGATACTACAATATTAATATTTACATTACTTTTTAAAAGAATTTGTTTACGTCATTAAAGTAAGCAAGGCACTCATGTTAAGCAACGTTCAGCCTGGCCAGTACTCATATGGGTGATAGATTAGGATAAAGATTTTACTCGGGTGTATAAATAAATACAATCCTTGCTGGAAAGTATACATTAAAGTTGACATTTTGTAATAGAATAAGAATTAGAAATGAGAACAGTCAAGTGGAGGAATAACACAACACGTAGGAAAAGAGTAAAAAAAAAAAAAAGCCATATTTTCATATTGCAACACAGAAGGGCTAACAAAGGGAGGATAATTTGGAATTCTTTTGAAATGAGTAATAAATAAATATTAACATGATCTTTGATGTTATGCTTATGTTACCTATCAGGATATCTTCAATATACCAGTTAGTGGCTTCTTTAGTTTTATTGACTTTTAAAATCAGCACAGTTTTTATTGATCTAGAAGTTATCAACTTTGGACCATATCCAAACTATCTTCTCTGAATCATTACTAGCCAATGATTGAATGCACTCTATTCTTAGGAAATTACTCATTCTAATCATACGCTACATTCAAAATAAACCTTTTCTTTTTTTTAAGCCAATTATTTCTTAATTATTAGCTTCTTTCATTCGTAATTCCTTGTGTGTAGATTTAAGATATATAAAGCAGCGTCCTCATGTCTTGAATAGAAACCCAAATATGTGGTTGTTTTAAAAACATAGTAAAATAGAATGTCAAATATTCTAATTCTTCCAATCACCATGTTTTATACATGATAGCATACAAAATGGCGACCACCTGTTTAGAAAAAGAAAAACATGTTGTTACTACAAAAACATAAAAAAAATATTTTTATTTTACACTGACATGATTTTCGTCACAGTGTTGAATCCAAGCTCCAATCAAGTCAAGTGTTTTCCTTATAGCATGCCAACTGATATTGCAATAGATTCTCTGCGATTTTCTCTAAAATGTACTATTGGCTTGACTTTTCTTTTTGTAGCTTGGATCACTGCCATCAATGGTAACACTTCTTTTGCTTCCTCCTTCCACGGTAATAGAATATTTACCACAATTAATCTTTGCACCTCCTTTTTAAACTCGGCTCCTTTTTCTTCTGAGGAAATTCTTATAATACTCTGCCGGTTTTAATACTGATTTCATTTCTCTTTCCAACAAACTGATGCAACATTGCAGTGATGGAACAGAGGTTGGAGTTTGGGTGACAGTATGAGATCTATTAGATTCAAGACTCTTTTTGAACTCTGTCTAAGAATGACACTAGTGGAATATACGCCAGCCGCGATATGGCCACAATATTCCATGCATAGGCGAATTGTGACTTTGTAAAAATATGGAATACTCTCTGGTGTGAATAATTTTCTAGCACGGTAGAGAGATCCCACCTTCTTTGCAGCAGTCTTTTTTTTTTTTTTTTTGCAAAGGAATCACCACTTATCAAGGCCCAGAGGCCACTCGAGGATAAGGGTTAAAGAGTATACAGTGGTCAAAAGGACAATATCATAGTAATCGTTAGAAGTGTAAATTTAGTAAATTGGATTACTTCAGGGGAATGGCTCATCAAGAACTTATTTACACTGGACTTGAAGACGGCCATATTGTAGTCAGCTGGAAAGCAGGTAAACGGAAGAGAGTTCCACAGGGGCGCAGTTCTTAGAAAGAAGCTTTGTTCATGGAATCTATATTTAGGTTTAAGCACAGATAAAGAGTGGGACAAATTATTGATAATGTTTACAGCCAAACGAGTGTTTCTCGTGAAAGGGGGGACCATAGATTGGAGCTCAGACGAGCACTTGCTAGGAAAATAACGATAAAACAGAGACAGGCTCGCAAGGTCTCTTCTGTGAGAAAGAGGTTGCAGTGATGAGAAAAGAGCATCCTCCACTAGGCTACAAAGTCTATTCTGAACTTTGTCAAGGGAGAATGAGGTCTTCCTAGCAGCTCTTGCCCAGATGTGACAGCAATACTCCATCCTTGGACGTACCTAGCAATATCCTCAATGTATTTGTTTCAATTCATGTTACCTGTGAAGATTAAGCCAAGGAGTTTAAAAGATGGGCTCTTTTTGCAATAGTTAGGAACTTGGGTAGTTTTAGCACAGTGTATTTTCTCCAACTTTCACCCTGCCGTTTTTAAATAGTCACACCTCAAAACTTATCGATCACGTCCAATTTTACAACAGTATCGATCATGCCGATAATGCAATCAATGATAATTGCCTCCATTTTTATCCTCACTTACTTTACAGTTTACTTTCCCATCAACTCCTTTCAGCATGCTATTCTAACATTGCTTGAACGCAAATAAAATGGTTTCGTATCTGGTATCGACAAGATTTTTCACTTTAACACTGTCCCTTGAAACATCTATTCTTACTAGCAACTAATACGAAGTTCCAATTGCTTGTTTCTCTGAGCTTGAAAACAATATCTCGCAATATATTCTAATTTTTTGTAATATCGTGATGACTTTTCAACTTCCTAAGCAACATCATCCCAATTTCATCTTGAGTGTTATTTTCACAATATCACAGTATCTAGTTGAACTCCTGCATCTTTCTGTCAAGCTCGGGGATCTGCACAGAATTTTGAACAGAACCGTTAATTTAATCCTGTCAGGGTAGAAGTTCTAAGTAATTCGCAATTGTATTTTTGAGTGCCGCTCACACCGAGGATTGAACCTTCAACCTCCAGAAGCGTATAACATACAATTGAATTTCCGAAGTACTTTATCCATTACGCCACAGGCCCTTTCACAATTCAGAAATATGACTCCTTTTATCTGTAAGTTTCTTTAGCTTCAGCCTTTCGTGCAACTACCGCCACTGTCATGGATGTTAAATTGATGATGATGATGATGATGATGATGACGACGAACTTAAACAATGCTGGTTCCGGAGAAGCGTGGTTAGAATTTATGCAACCCTTGCTTTACTGTCAAACGCCTTTTTCCCACACATTTTCAGAGGCTATCCATTGTTTCTCTAGACAGCAGGAATCGAACTGAATAATATTAAGACAGAAATTGATCTTTAAGAGATCGGTTGCTTCTATACAAGTCCCGTTTGGAAAGTATACAGTTATCCTGAATATTTTAGAACCAGTTTTTACATGACCTTTACCTAACTATGAAACCATTAGATTATTTGAAAGGTCAGTTCAGATTTAACTTCATATAACACCTGGTTTGTTCCCGAAATAAAAAAAACTAAAAAAAAATTGAGTTTGTAGGTGAGATTGAGGATTATTTGATGTTAGATGATTATTTAATCTAATACACGAAGCAAAAAGACTCTTTCTAGTTTCTTTGAGATCGATAGCTTTCTTTATACAAAATAGATATTTGATTCTAGTCCGCTAGATTTTTTTGTGTGGAGTGTTGTACCATGTTTTTAAGAAAAATAAAATGTAATTCGATTTAATCTCCCAGAAAATACTTTGTCCGAGTCGGAATTATTTTCAAAGAGGATTATAATTCTGCATTCGTCCATATAGAATTACAATTTACTTGCCTCCCCAAGAGGACAAAGTTGGACACGGGGTCGGTTTTTAATATGGGTAAAATTCAACTCCTCCCCAAAAAAGCCCTCTGGATTAAAATAAAAATAAAAATTGCTTCAGGCTAGAAGGATTTTTCATTCACTGACTGAGGACACAAAAGCTGAAGTGTAGTATCAGAAAAGATATTACACTTTCCTCCTTGTTGGAGGGCTAAGAGTTACTCCCGCAAAATATAAAGAACTGTGTGTGTGTGTGTGTGTGTGTGTGTGTGTGTGTGTGTGTGTGTGTGTGTGTGTGTGTGAGAGAGAGAGAGAGAGAGAGATCCCTATAGATTCCGAAACAGCTGGGCCGATTTTTACGAAATTTCACATAAATGTACTTTATGTATTTGGCAATGTTCTTACATAGGTTTTGTATTGGAATGTTTTTGATAAGTATCGATAACCAAAAAATCCAAAGAAAGAAGGAACAGGCGATTTTGACCAAAGTTAACACCTTATACAGACTAACATTACAAGTGCATTTAAGAAGTTTTATTACCACACAAGCAGAAGAGCCATGCATATAAAACCAGCAGTAGGTTCTTTAATATAACAGGGCGTGATCGAAATGAATGTTTCTGTTTAAAGCATAACTAAATCATGATACTTGATTTTTTCATTTTAAACTTTAATTCAAGCCATTATCACCATACAAGCAGAATGGCCATGCATATAAAATCAACAGTAAGTACTTTGATATGACAGGGACACGTTCGAAATGAATGTTTTTGTTTAGACCACAATTTAACTATGATATTTGACTTTTGCATTTTAAACTTTAATTCAAGCCATTATATCTGCAGGGAGGCATGTGACGTTTCCTCCCAATGTACTGCGATAGGTCCCCAGCTAGAGCAGACAATCGATCAATTTGATTAAAAAATGGTTGAGTTCACCGACTTCGATGACAATAAAAATATGGGATTGTGAAAGATTTCATTCAATCCCGGGCAACGTCGGATCTTCCTGCTAATTATTACTAATTTAATATATAAAATATATATTTTAAGATATAACATACTATATGTCTGTCTGTCTGCCTCTCTCTATATTTTCAAACTCTATCTCCTCCGAAACTAATTGGATTTTTATATGGGCCGTTCTTTTATGGGTCTTTAGCTGGTTAAAATAGTTTTTAAGGGGGGTCAAAATGAACCAAAATTGAAAAAATTTTGTACATTTATCTTAGTTTATTTTTATTTTTTTTTTATTTTTGAGCTGTTTATATGTCTGTCACGTTGGTACAGTGGTAAGGTCATCAGTTTTGAATGTGACAGCTTCAGTTTCGATTCTAGCTGATGACACCCAAATACGTTTTTTTCTTTTACTTTTGAAATCACAATTCTATAATAATATATACAAAATTTGAACAAATTGAAGTATCATATTGAAGCGTATTTTACATTAAATTTCCCCTTAACTTTTCCTTATTGTTCTGATGATATAATAAAGTTATATATAACTTTTATTTCTCATCTTTCATTTAATATTATTGTAGTTGCTCCCCTTGATAGTGTTGAGCCATTCTTATCTTGATAAGTTTTGCTTTGTTTAAGTTTTACTCTTTGATAATATATATATATATATATATATATATATATATATATATATATATATATATATATATATATATATATAGCTTAATGTAAAAGGAAAAGAGAAAGATCAATTCCACAACAAGAGACTTATCCGGATAATGCCAAGCTCAACAATAATTATTGGAGCTTATACAATAGGACAACAAGAGTATGAAATGAAGACACAAAACTATATATTGGTAGATATAGAATGGATCATTTATTGAATAATGGAATACAGGCAAAATTTGGGGGATAGAAGGGACTCTTTATGCCAGGGCATTTCGAAGCCTATTGCTTCTCATCAGAAGACTAGAGAAGGTGCTAGGTAGCATGGGGGAGATACTGCGTCTAGTGTAAGGTTCATTAGGGATGAAAAAGATTAAGAGGAATTATAGAATGTTGGGGGAAGCTTTATTGAATTCTAAATAAATAAGGAGAAGCCTATTATATATAGTATGATATATAAGAATATATATAGTCTTTAACATAGTATTGAGATTAAGGGGTATATGTATTATGGTTAAATAGGAGGTGTATTATTGTGGTGTTTCAACAATGGCTCATATCATCAGAGGAAATGAAATGCGGTTAGCAAAATGTTCAGCTGTGAATGGACGCTAATTTTGCTTTTCAGCACAATTTCCTCTGATGATATGAGCCATTGTTGAAAATTCATGGATTAAGGAAATTAAAATAACCCCTTCTATATATTCCGTTTGTCAAACAATAAATTCTTAAATCGAATATATGTCTCTATATGTTGTTTTTTCAGAATTTGAAATTTAACCACAAAACTTATATATTGCTCTATTCTTAAATATTGAGCTTTTCCTTTTTGGCTAGGATCACCTTAAAAGTATTCCTTCAAGTAATATCTATCAGGATTTTTCATCTGAATTCTATCAGTCACTTATCTCGCTTATATATATATATATATATATATATATATATATATATATATATATATATATATATATATATATATATATATATAGTAATACCCTGAGATACGAATTTAATTCGTTCCATGACCAAATAATCCTATCTCAAAATAATTATTCCCATTTGAGTTAACAGAAACAGAATCAATCCGTTCCAAGGCCAAGAAATTTACCCAAAACAAGCTCAAATTATGCTCAAATTACACTCAACAATCACTAAAGAAAGATAAATACAAAAGTAATGACACAGAAATTAATATATAATAATAAATGTTAATAAAAACAATAAAAACTCATCGCCATACGCGAGAGCTAGCATACAGGATTCATGCAAGAAGGGGGAAGGAAGATAAATAAGTCTACCATGCACACACGTAGGATATAGTAACTAAAAAGGGGCAAGATTATACACAATTAAAAATGTTGAGTTAACTTACTAAATGCTTAAGATTTAAGTCTTAACGCAACAGAAAGGATGAATAATAATAATAATAATAATAATAATAATAATAATAATAATAAAAAAGAAAGAAATGAACCACCTGATGTACATGGACGATCTGAAACTTTTTGCAAGGACCGAAAAGGAGCTAGAGACGCTAATTAACACTACCAGGATCTTCAGCCAAGATATCGAAATGGAATTTGGAATGGAAAAGTGCGCACAACTAGTTATAAGAAAGGGAAAACTGGAAACGAAAGAAGGCATGGAACTACCCAACCAAACAGAAATGAGAGCACTAGAGGAACAAGACGACTATAAATACTTGGGAATTCTGTAAGCGGACAACATCAGAGCAACAGAAATGAAAGAGAAAATTGAAAAGGAATACCTTAGGAGAACAAGAAAACGCCTGAGAACGAAATTATATAGCAGAAACTTAATAAAAGGTATAAATACATGGGCAGTATCACTAGTAAGATACTCTGGATCGTTTATAGGGTGGACAAAAGAAGAACTGAGACAACTCGACCAGAAAACCAGGAAACTCATGACTATGCATAATGCACTACACCCAAAGGACGAGATTGGCAGGCTCTACGTGAAAAGGAAAGACGGCGGGAGAGGACTGATCTGTATAGAAGACTGTGTGAAGGGCATGAAATAAGAACTAGAAAAATACATAATGCAAAACACTGAAAGGATAATTATGGCAGCGAGAGACACTGAAAAAAACAACAAAACAGAAAACAGAAAGACAAATGACAAAACGAGAAAAGAGAAGTGGGAAGAGAAACAACTCCACAGAAGATTCATAAGAATGACAAAAGATGAGAATAACGAAAACACCTGGACATAGATGCGAAAAGGACATATAAACCGAGAAACTGAATCTCTAATAACTGCAGCACAAGATAACTCGATAAGAACCAACCATATCAAAGCAAGAATCGATAAAACATAAGAAAACAGCAAATGCAGACTCTGTGGACAAAGAGACGAAACGATAAACCATATAGTAAGTGAATGCAACAAACTGGCCCAAAAGGAATACAAAAACAGGCACGACCAAGTGGGGAGGGCAGTGCACTGGGAATTGTGCAAACAACTGCATTTTGAGCGTACAGACAAATGGTACAAGCATAAACCCAGAACAGCACTCGAAAACGAGAACCACAAAATCCTATGGGACATGGACATACAGACGGACACACCCATCCAAGCGAGAAGACCAGATGTTGTAATAATTAACAAGAAAGAAAAATCCTGTCAAATTGTAGACTTTGCTGTCCCAGCTGACCACAGGGTGAGTATGAAAGAAAAGGAGAAACGAAGCAAATACACAGAGCTAGCCAGAGAGTTAAAAGGGATTTGGATGATGAAGAAAATCAAAATAGTACCGATAATAGTAGGAGCACTAGGAACAATTCCGAAAAACTTCGAAAAAAGGATGTCAGAAATTGGAATCAGAGGAATAACTGCAAAAGTACAACGACTAATGATAATGAAAACGACTGAAATATTAAAGAAACCCCTTGAATGCGGAGAATAATACAAGACAATATAACGAATAAGCGTTACAGGGAATGAAGAACACCGAAGCTTCATATCTACACGTTCTACACCCCCATCATGCATCCCCCCCCCCATAGTTTCACCACCGCTCCTCCCAATAAAAAATTGACACCAAAGAGCTGAGAAGGGTCAAGAAGGATGAAAGACCAAGGAGAAAGTGCCAGCCAGACCTCGGTTGGACAAGCGCAAAGAGAACTGGAACTTTGGGGAGGCTTAGTGCCACTCAAATTCCAGTATAAACCAATGGCCACTGCCGGAGAGAAATCAATTGTAAGAGACTGTTGCGATGATGCAAATTCATTTGCAAATGCTATCGAAGGAGGGGTAGAGAACTGGACGTCTGGGGAGACTTGTTGTCACTCAGCCTCCAGAGAACACCACAGGTTTCCAATCAGATCGTTTGTTGACTTGTGTGAAAGCTCCATGTGAACCAATAATAATAAAGAATAAAATTGTTACCTACTTACCATGGAAAAAGAGGTGAGTGGCTAACGAAGGTGGGCTAGGATGAGGAGGAGACAGAGAGAAAATGCTGATACAGCATAGCCTCGCTGACACACATTCACACAAACGCACGCACACTTTTTTTTATTTGCGTTTTGTATTTTTTGTTTTCGTTTTCTAATTATTTGGTGTCGTGTGATTTTTTAAATCGTATTTTAAAAAAATCGTCATAAATATATATGCAATGTATCTTCGTATTAAAAAAAATCGTATTTTAGTGCATTAATATCTCAACATATTGCTGTATATATAGCTTTATTAGATGTACATTCAATTAACTTACTTTTACCTTAGCCTCTGGTAAAATATATCTATCTATATATCTATAAAAGTGAAAATGTCTCTGTCTGTCTGTCTGTCTGTTTGTGTACATTTCCCTACCAAATAACTCTGTCAATTTTCGGTTTACAGACTCGAGATTTGACATAAGGTGTATTGAAATTTGGGAAAATCTTCTTTTTTTTTGGCCAGAAATTTGGTTGTTAAGGGGTCTAAGTTCAACGATTTGACCTTTGAGAACTTTACCAAACTCATCTGCCAATTTTGGGTCTAAACACTTGAAATTTTAGATATAGGTTACATGGACATGGATCTAACTTTATAATTTGATTTGAACCCAAAAAAATAAATGTTATGGGGTCAAAGTTTTAAAAAAGTTGACGTCCGAGGTCTCTATCAAATTACTCAACCAATTTTTGGTCTAAACATTTAAAATTTTACATAAAGTGTATTCAGATATAGGGCAAGCTTTTGAATCGTTTTTTGCTTTAAGTTTGGCTTCCAAGAGGTCAAAGTTCAAAAGATTTTACCTTTGCGGTCTCTAGCAAACTATTAAGCCAATTTTGGGTCTAAACATTTGAAATTTTACATAAAGGGTATTCAGACATACAGCAAGCTTTTTAATCAGTTTTTGGGGGAAATTTTGGCTGGCAAGAGGTCAAAGTTTACAGAGTTGACTTTTGCAGACTTTACCAAACTCCTCCACCAATTTTTGGTTTAAACACTTCAGTTTTAGATGTAGGTTACCTGGACATGAGTCAAACTTTTTAATATATATATATATATATATATATATATATATATATATATTTTGTATAATATATACAGGAATTTACATTTATATCGGTAGTCGGTACCGACGGTTTCAAGCCCGGTAGGTGAGGACTGCTCTTAATGTCCGCCTCAGGCTCTCTTCAGCCGACTCTCATCTCTTAATACTGGGCTTGAAACCGTCGGTACCGACTACCGATATAAATGTAAATTCCTGTATATATTATACAAAAAATATATTGCTCTTATTTCGAGAAAGGTTTTTTCCCTAATAATAGAGCACTGTATGGGATTTCTTTTTCTACAAAAAAGTACAAGTATATATATATATATATATATATATATATATATATATATATACACACACATAAAGTTATAGCCGAGTGAAGCCGGGCTGAACTGCTAGTATATATGTATATATACTAGCAAAAGTACCCGTCGTTGACTGGGTTCAAAAACAGCCTACAGAAAATGGACTCTGATTTATGAAAGTATGATAGATTATGAAAAGTAAGGGTTGTAAAGAGATAGCGTCGAATTCGGGGGTATCGAAACCAAAGCAAAATATGATGAAAGTAAAGATAAAATAGATAAACCCCATAACTTATTATACCATACCTGTTCACACTGAAACACTTATCACAATATTCTGTGAATTTATATTAAAAAAACCTTGTTAAATTTTGTAACATATTTCCATTCTATGGAGATCAGGTGCGAACGAACACCCCATAATTTTATTATACCATATTTCTTCAAACTGAAACATAATTATCAAAGTATACTTACGCAGATAGATATGAAAAGTCTTTATTAAAGTTTGTGCCTATTTCCATTCTATGGAGGCCAGGCGTGAATGCAGACCCCACAATTTTATTATACCATCCCTATTTAAGTTAAAACATACTTATCAAAATATTATTATGTACATCTATATCAAAAACACTTGTAAACGTTTTTTCAATTTTTAAATTTTATATTTCCATACTTTGTGTGGACCAGGCGCATACGCAGACCCCACAATTTTAATAAATCATCATTATGCCAGATCAAACATACCCATTCCTGTGTCTCGACACATCTTCTATCATTATATGTGATCAGTTTTCTATAATAGTCTTTTTTTTTATAGTTTTCTAATAGTTTTCTATAATATTATAATAATATAATATAGGAGCCTATTCGTGACCAGACACACACACAGACGTTCAGCTTTATATTATACTAGCAAAGATACCCGTGCTTCGCACGGAGCTTTGTTGCGCACTCGGGTACCAAAATCTGTGGGCACCTTTCCAGTAAGTTGATGTTGTAAGAGCAACGATTGCATAAGGTGATTAACATTTTAACTACCTCTTGTAGTGACTGAAATTCAATCAGGAACTTCACAAAACATTTTCATCAAAAAGGAAGGTTACTTGATGTTACATAGTAAATTTTTCATTGAAGTCATTTTCAACTCTTGCTTAAATTTTATCTTGCACATTCAATACTAAAAACTTACCACAATCAGATCATGTCAGTTTTTCCTCATATCCATTTCTCGAACTTTTCACTAAAGAGCCTCAGGGTAAACTACATTTCTGCTGCTTTGATTTGGAGCCAGAATGTAGAGTTTTTCTGAACTTCCTGTCCGGCTGATGGAGACGTAGAACATACCGTGACTGAAGCAGTCTGATGTCAAGTCTACGCCAATGGTGTTAAATGTCTGACCTTGACTTTTGTTTATGCTCATTGCAAAACACACCTTCACAGGAAATTGGAGTCTCCGGAATTTAAATGGAAGTACTGAGTCCGATGGAACTAAGGGGATCCTTGGCAGTAGAACGGTTTCGCCTTTTTAGGGACCACAGGAAATGGTGGCCTCAAGTACATTGGTGTGCAATCTGGTGATAACACATCTGGTTCCGTTTGTTATTTTTGGCGGTTCCAAGGATCGAAGAATCATGATTGGCGATCCAATTTTGAGATTTAAAATGTGTGGAGGCATTCCAGATATCTCCAAAGAGTTTAAAAACTCCACAGGGTAGTGAACAGCTTTATATTCATTAGTAGCTGAATCAACTGACTTGTATTGCTTTGTGTCTCCTGGAAATTCATCCATTATTGAATTGTTCAAATGATTCACATTGCTGTTTAATGGCGAAATAATAGCCCTCTCAGCAAGCCAATCCGGTGATTTTCCATTGTTTTGCAGGTCTGGGTACACTTTGTCTTTCAGTTGCTTCTGATTACCGACACATTTACCAAGCGCAGTTGGAATTTTAATTGTGTCAGGTGAAGAAGTGATAGGAAACTGACCATTACCGATTTGGAGAAGCAATTTTGAGAAGTCTGTTGCAGCTGTGTTATCAGAGATATAGGCTCTCATATTAGTAGTCAGTCTCTTCACTATAACGTGCCTCCAGAGATAGGATTGTTTCAAACTTGCATTGACAATGTTAGCCCTTGTGCCATTTTTAACCACTGGGAGGATTTGACGGAAATCACCGCAAAATAAGGTTGGAATGCCACCCATGGGATTCTTGTTTCCTGTGATGTCTTGCAGTGTTCGGTCAATTGCTTCATAAGCACTCTTGTGCGTCATTGGGGCTTCGTCTACAATGATTGCAGAGGTGTCTCTAATTACATTTGCCAAGGCTGAGTTACCAGTAATTTTGCAAACTGGCTGATCCATTCGATGAGTATCCAAGGGTACTTTAAAAGTGCTGTGAAGAGTGCGGCCACCTTGTAGTAGAGTAGCAGCAATGCCACTGAATGCTGTTGCAAGCACAATCTTTCTCATGGATCTAATCTTTGCAAGGATCAAATTGATTACAAAAGTCTTGCCCGTACCACCTGGAGCATCAAGAAACATCATGTTTTTGTTCATTTCACCTTGTGCTTCCAACATTGCCATGAATGAATTGTAAACTTCTCTTTGAGAATCGGTCAGTTTTTCTTGCATATTTTCTGCTTGTAGGGAAGTTCTTCAAGATTATAAGTAACTTCACGTTGATACTCTCTCGCGAGTCTTTCATCTCTCCCTTGCATTGGTGCAGGTAATCCATAGCTTGCCAATGGTTGACCGCACATAAGGAGAACTTTTTCTTCAATTAGACAAAGAGTTTTATTGTAGATGTCCTCATTAAAATCTGCTTCTGGATTGTTAACTTCTTGCCTGTATCTGTGAAGAATGTCTTCAGATATTACATCACGAAAAGCCATCCAGATCTCAAGAGGATTTCTTGGCTCACAGGCTGTTAAAATTATCACAAATAGGCTTCGCAAATTTGAAGGTGATTGAGTGGCACTTGCCTCTCCTACTGCTTGATGCAAGTGATGGTCATTTTCTAGAAGGCCTCGAGCAAGGCACGCTGCTCTGTATGTTTCAAACACCTGACCATTGTATGCTCGCAAATTTTGAAATGAAGTTGGACCAGCAACCTCATTGAGCAACAGGCGTAAGAAATAACACTCCCCTGCTTTTGGACTAATCGTGTAGATTCTCCCAATGCATGGTGCCTTCCATACATCATCATTTTCAGTACCTTCAACTTGTACCCCACGCATTCTTCTCATCCATTTCTTTGTCGATTTGTTCCAAGTGTAAAACTCAGGGACTTCTACGTATTTGAGACCCCTTGCAAAGTCATCCTCATGGCAGAGTTGAAAAAATGCTGTCAAAGTTGTGGCAGGCGGTGGACCTTGGGCTCGTTCCAGAGCAGTATCAGCTGAGAACATGACACGCTGCCCATTTTCAAGATGAACAGAAAGTTGTACAATTGGGGGGAAATGTTCATGGATGGGATGTTCCAATATCCTCCAGGCTGCCTCTGAACTGCCGACATACCTTGCATTCTGGAACTGCTGGATCTCATCCACAATGTGACTTTGTACTTGGCCTTGTTGGTTAGCTGCTCCATCAGTTCTTTGTAGTTCAAACACTGCTTGATCACATCCTTTATTCACGTATTTGAGGACATATTTGATGCTTTGGATCGAGCTGCAAATTTCTACGTTAATGTGAGCGTTGAACTGCTGAAGGAGGACCTTGTTGTACGGAACAATCCACTGGTTTGTTATTTCTTGATTAACATACCGACCATTTCTCTTCATCCTTATTGTACCAGTCTGGCCTCCATCTTCTGGTTTTCTTCGCCTGTACTTGGGGTAAGAGTCTTGGCCTTGCTTGGTACACTGAAGAAATTCTTTTGGGTATTTTTTGGAACATTTGTTGTCAATCATACATGGACAATTTGGATTAAATGGTCCACAAGGTCCATGCACCATATGTGCCATCACTTTAGCATGAAGATCAGGATCTTCCTCTTTGTCAGGGATCTCTGCAGATATGCAGAGATCCATTTTTTCTGGTAGAAGTTTGTCCTCTGGGGCCTGCCAGGTGAGGATGTGTGCATGCGGCAGTCCTCTTTTTTGATATTCAATACTGTACAGGAAAGCCCTCAACCTGCCAAATCCTCCCTTTTTAATAAATTCAAGTAACTTTTTTAGCTTCTGCCTGAAAACCCTGGCAACAATATCTGGACGATCCTGAGGGTCTTGCCCTTGAAGACAATTTTCTGTAATTTCTGTCCACTTTGGATTTGTTGTGAACATGATGAAGAGGTCGGCTCGGCCCATTCGCCGAACATATGCCATGGCATCACTTTGACGCTCAAACATGTATTGAGGGCCTCCTGTATAAGTTGCCGGAAGTACAACTCGTTGACCAAACTGTTCTGGATTCCCATCCTCCCTAAGAATTGAATCTCTCAAGTTGCTATAATTGTCAGCTGTCAGGGTCTGTTGCTCACGCCTCAGGAACTGTAAACGTTCTGTTTCAATCTTGCAGTACACATCCACCAGCCGTTGTTGAAATAGCCTTCGGTACCAGAGAAAATAGTTTCCAGGCCGAGTCATTAAATGGTACGAATAAAATTGCTGTTGGGTAACTTTTCGCCCATTGGATGCCTTCATGTAGATGTTGTAAGATGGAGAACCATAGGGGTACATTAACGGGTACATTAAAGTATCGTAGAGGGGATGTAGTTCGGAGATCCATTTTAATGTATCATTTCTAAAACGCAAGACAATATCCCGGTTAGCTGTTGGTTCATTCTCCATTAATATTCCAATCTCATACGTTGTTGTTGGAGCATTGAATCGCCGTGGATGCTCTTCTTGCGGCCTTTGGTCTTCCCTTATGACAACTTTATATTCTACCAAGTGTTCTTCTTCAATCCTCTCCTTTGTTGTTTTCAGCTGACAAATAAAGCTGTTGTTCTCATGTAAAAATTCAGTCAGACTTTGGAGAATGTCTCTATTGAGTCTACTGTCACGTCCCCGATTATGTAGTTCCTCTTCCAGACTATCCAAGAAGTAGACTTGAATAAACTTTGCTGTTTCATCTTCAGGTGGTAAAAGACTCCCAATCTGGTGGCAAACCTGGCCTCGAATTCTAAAAGAAGGATTCCACCCATGTACTGCCGCAATTTTGTGACCAAATGATGTCATTGCAAAACAATTGTTATAACTGCGTAGATTTTGCAGAAAATCTTTAGAGATGGGACCATTGCCGGAGAGCAAATCTTGAAGCAACTGAGGCAGTGGTGGAAAGCTATCAAGCACAACTTTGCCAGAAGAACAACAACAACCAGGGGTTTCTCCTTTAAATTTTACAGCTGAGCAATGTTGACATACTTTGTCCATTTTTCCTATATCAGCTGTAGTGAGAGAGTCATTTTTGTTGTAGAGCAATCCTTTTCTATTGCAGTGTTCTATTTCATGGTGTCTCAAAGCAGTCATTCGTTGTCTAGCTGCCTCGTTTTCTGTCAATTGCTGGGGCAAAGTCATACTCTCTCTCCATGCAGCCTCTCGTTGTTGCCCTTGGTATAGGCGAAAGCTTCGTTGGGTTTCCGATTCATTCTGATGTCGTTGAGCCACTCTCAACTCACCTTGTGTACGTCTACTTACCTCATATAATTCATTCGATCGTAATATTGCTTCTCTTTCCAGTGCATATCTTTGCCTTTCTTGAATTTCATCTTGTGATGAATTTAACCGCCTTACAGCATGTCTAGTTCTGTCAGCTTCATGTTGGGTTTCTCTTTCCAAATCTGACAGTCTTGCTCTCCTTTCTCTTTGACGTATCCTGTTAAGTTCTAGACGTCTTTCTCTATCTGAATTGTTTTCATTGGAGCGAATTGCAGCAACTCTTAGTCTATTAGCTTCCAATCTTTCCATTCTTTCTTCCTCACTTTCGTTTCTACTTCGTTTGGGTGGCATAATTTCGGGTTTAAACGGAATTGTTTAACGATATTAATGATTGTAAATTAATTAAGCGTAAAGGAAATGTATACTAACTGAAATGGACGAACTATAAATAATATTTCTGAATAGTACAATTATAAACAATTATATTGTACCTATTTACTATGCCTCCCCACGGAACAGAGTTAGACACCAGGGTCGTTTTTTAACGTGGAGAAAAGGTACAAAAATAAAAATTGTCTCAGTCGTGAAGGATTTCTCCTCCACCGAAAGAGAACAAGAAAATGAAGTGCAGCATCTGAAGAACAGATACTACACTTTGATCTTGACCAAAAGGAATGAATAAAAGCGACCTACGTGTGACTCATTACTCCCGGGTGTAAACGCCACAGTCTAAAAGTAATAATTAAAAAAAAAAGTAAATGTAAAATAAATGTAATACCAACTTAGGTTAACTAAGTAAACAGTACAATTAAAACAGTTCTATTAAAACAAATAATTACTAAGATCTAGGTAATTGTTAGTCTCATTGTTATGGTTTTAAAGAAAAAAATGTGTAAAAAAAAGTTCTGCTTTTGTGAGTACGTGTATTTCTTTTAAATTACATAACCTTTTTATTTTATTATTTATATCTGTTTTAAATTTATATATTTTGTTAGTAAACTGGAAGAAATTCAGTTGAATAAAACCTTGTTCGTGTTCTTTACGTTAAACTCATATTTTTATAAAAGGTTCATCCGGTTTAAAGAAAGCACTAAGTTTAAATAAGACTGGAAATAACTAATTCAATATATAAATAGAAAAATGAAATAAATATAAGCTTTAAGTCTTAAGATAGTAATAATCAAAATGTAATAAATTATTTGTAGTTCAAATCTATGATAAACAGGCTTTCGAAATAGGCTCGACCAGAAAGATTAAATTGGAACGAAATTATAATCTCCGTGCCATTTTCAAAACAACCCCACAAAAGTAACGATATCCTGCAGTTGGTTAAATGACAATGGTTGTAAGAAAAAATGTAAAAGAAAATGCGCTTATCTGTTTATTTTGACCTGTTTTATTTAATTAAAAAAAAATTGGCTATAACTGGAAGAGAGCGTTATGTTTTGGGGGTTGTTTAAAAAATAGAATGGAAATAAAGTTAGTTCCGTTTTAATTGTGTTTAATTGCGGCAAGCGCTAACAAAATCGAAAAATCACTGTTTACATTCGAAATGTAAACTTTTATAGGTTTACAGGTTTGCTGACAAGGCTGGGGGTGTTTAATACAATTATTTTACTAAATTGATTTTTTTCATTTAAAAATAAAATTATTTATTTTTTAATAAAGTTTTATTTTAAAATATTTGTTTTTGTTTATTTATATAAAATTACGATAGTTGAATTGTATTCTTTCAATTATATTGGCAAGTAAAATATAAAAGATTAAAACGGAACGAAATTGAAATTTCCATTACATTTTCAATACAATCCCAAAACATAAAGCTTTGCTCGCCAATGAATTGTTTTGATAATATACGTAAAGTGAAATAAATCGAATATAAAATTAAATGAAAATATATTAAATAATTAAATGTTAAATAGATTTTGTAAATAGTACAGTTGAAATGATTAGAATATTTCCAATATGTAATAAGGTCGAGGTAATTAGTTAAAGAGATTTAATATAATGTGATATGCAAATGAGCATAAGTCATTCGATATGGGGGTGGTTTGTAGAATAGTATATAAAGAAATTAGGCATAGATTCTTATGTCTCCTATAACAGAAACATCCTAAAATGGGTTCTAATGTTTCTCTACCAGGAGAGATCTACCCTCTTACCTCCTTTATATTTCGTTGATGATGGAGAGCTGTACACACAGACAGAAACACACGAACCCTATTACTTTATAAAAATATAGATGTATATATATATATATATCTTCTTCTTCTATAACATAAAGCTGAACGCCTCTGTGTGTGTGTGTGTGTGTGTGTGTGTGTGTGTGGTCACGAATAGGCTCCTATATGGTTGACTATTTTAAAAAACTGATTACATATAATGATAAAAGATGTATCGAGGATCAAGAATGGGTATGTTTGATCTGGCAGAACGGTGGTTCATAAAAATTGTGGGGTCTGCGTTCGCGCCTGGCCCCCAAAGTATGGAAATAAAAAATGAAAAAAAAAAAAAAACGTTTACAAGGGTTTTTGATATAGATGTACAGAAGAATACTTTGATGAGTATGTTTCAGCTTAAATAGGGATGGTATACTAAAATTGTGGGATCTGCGTTCGCGCCCATACTCCATGGAAATATGGCACAAACTTTAAATAAAGACTTTTCTATTTCTATTTTCTATTTGCGTAAGTATACTTTGATAATTATGTTTCAGTTTGAAGAAATATGGTATAATAAAATTATGAGGTGTACGTTTGCGCCTGACCTCCATAGAATGTAAATATGTCATAAAGTTTAACAAGGTTTTTTAAAAGGGGCGAGGGTCCACAATAACACCTTAACTTTAATCTTAATTCACGTTAGCTTTTTATTTATTTTTTTGAGTTGAATCATATTGTGTCGAATAAATTCACCTCATAAATTCACGTTCTTATTAAAGTGAAAGTAAAAAAATAAAAGTCGGAATTTTAGACAATTCTCGACACAAATTTTGCATAACTCTGTTTTTTTCGTTCTCCACTTGCACGTGGCACTCTTTCGAAAATAAATAAATAATAAAAAATAAGAAATTCCTATTTAATACTATATTTTATTTATTACTCAGTTACATCTGAGCCTTATTCAGATTTGGTGTTTTTAAAACTTAAACTTCATCTTTTTCATGATTCATGATTCATCTCATTCATTTGAGCTAAGCTCATTTGTTTTATCTTAACAGTAAAAAATAATGATTGCATGAATTGAACTTTGCGATAAGTGATTCTCATTTCAGAAAAGAATATATAGAAAAGTTTATCTTTTAAAGCAACCTTTTTCTTCTTATATTTTAAGTCTATTTGCCTATCTTATATAGTGTAACAAATTATTCTAATCACGGACGTTGCTCGGACATTTGATATGTCTGAGAAAATAGCATTACTTCCACTGGTCTGCGTTTCAAAAACCTTTTTAAATGTCAAGGGTTTTCTCAGTGATTTAAGATCAGTTGTGCATGCTGAATTTAAAGATATCATTCTTTTCTTCTGGTCCGGGTTAATTCTAAGATTTGTTCCAGCATATTTTTTTTTCTAAAACGGTGCTATTTAACCAAGCTTTTATGAACACTGTTTTTGCCAAACTTAACACCAACATTTACTAAGTTTTTACATGTTTGAATAAGGTGTACATTTACTGAAAAATCATATGAATCGAATCAAGCCTATTTTATATAAAACATTTTCAGTCATTTTATGGGTCTCAAGAATGACAATAAGTGTAGGTTCTGCCACACAGAAGTAGAGAGAATGAGCCACCAGACATCCACTTGTAAGTTTTTACCGGAGGACGGTTACTATACAATACGACACAATGAAATACATAAACATCTCCACTGGACGGTCTGTAAAAAATTGAATATCAAATGCAGCAGCAAGTTCTTTCACTTATATATATATATATATATATATATATATATATATATATATATATATATATATATATATATATATATATATATATATATATATATATACATACAGGGAGTCCGTAAAGTTACTATACAGTCTTACAAGTTACTATACAGACACCCTGTAATATATTAACAGTACAATAAATTTGCGCTCTTCCAAAGTTAGCTTGCGTGGCATGCTTGATTAAATAAACCTGTAAAAAAATTAAATATTAACTATTAATACAAATATAATACAATAAATCAATAAGACTGTATAGTAACTTTACGGACACCCTGTATATTGTTTTAACAAAAGCCAAGACTTAAAAGAATGGGTTGATAGCAACAAATAGTCTATTTCATCGTTAGTTACAATTGTTTCAAGACTATTTGGACAAATTCAAACATTATGTCATTATGAAATACACTATTTGTGTTATCAACCCATTCCCTGAAGTCTTGGTTTTTGTTAAAACAATGTATGAATGCTCAATTATGAAATATGATAATTTTGTAGCTTACAGTTTAAGTCATCTCTTTTTGTTTTAAAATTTATTGGTGTATGAACAATTACTAATTATAAGCCCAGTAAAATTCGGAATACTACAAATAAGACAACGACTATATATAGTTTTGAAAGTTTTTAACCTTTAAAACTATACAAAAATTTTTTTTATCATTCGTTAGAAAACCATTTAGTCAGTAAGTCATTCAATCACCTGCAATCACTGCATCAACTTGCTCTCTCGAATTCACTATAGTACCAGTAATAATTCATTTTTTAAGGAATCATCAGTTGTTTACCATGAAATACTGTATATATATATATATATATATATATATATATATATATATATATATATATATATATATATATATATATATATATATATATAAACGAATCGTTTGGGACATTGGAAAATAGGTACAGATTTTTCCGATTCTGATTAATCGTCCCAAAACTAATCATTACTAGTTATATTATTGTTCTTCTTTATTTTACTAGGATCGTTTCTAAAGTCTCCTATTTTTTTAAACTCAAAAAGTTGAAGAACTATGGAGACAAGAGTGGTACCGTTAAAACGAGCGGCTTTTTGTGTTCAAGAATTTATTTTTCTCCATAGTCACCACTTTTGCCAGGAATTCAATAACGCGTCGCATCTCTGCTTCTAACGCACGTCTATGACAGGTTGCTTTCTTAGTCTCACATAGTGATATGACCATTCACAAGTTAGAAAAGATGCCCTCAAAGAAGGGCGAAGATTACGTGGGTTAAAACATTATGAATACCAAGATGAGAAGGGTATTTTGAACAGCTTAAATAATCCAAATAAATATTAACTGGATTTTTGTTTTTTTACAGTTCTTATTTTTTTTATAAAGTACTAAATGGAAAAAACGTGCCAAGAACTGACTTCCTGTTCAATAAAATCATCCTGCACGTTCTTTATCCCTTTGTTCATTCATTCGATTGCAATCACCCTTGGACTTAGCATAAGGAAGATAAACAAATAAATATTACAAAGTCTTTTATTATTAAGGTGAATTTCACGGAAAGTCTAAGAAAAAATTTTCATCTTTTTTATTCAATAAAAACAAACAATTTGACAGTATTACTCGATTTTCAAAAGTTTTCATTTTAATCTTACGAAATGATGCTTTCAAAGGATGTGGCTAACTCCTATGTAAATATTAATGTGATTTTTTTCGCCGTTTTTATTAAATTTTTTTTTTAACACTAAATTGAAAAAAAAAAATTGGTGTCAGGAACTGATTTCCTATTCAATGAAATCACCTTTTGAACCTACACATTCTTTATTCATTTGTTCATATAATTTTCCTCTCGTGTGATTCTTTTTTTTCATTTTTATATATTTCTTTTTTTTTTTTAAGAGTATACGTGTTTGGCTTTGTGGTTTCCTTACTTTGTATCTAGCAGTGTTGTTGTTGTTGTTGTTTATTATTATTATTATTATTATTATTATTATTATTATTATTATTATTATTATTGTTGTTGTTGTTGTTGTTGTTGTTTCACATATTTGTACAATGAAAAATTATTTGTTTGAGAATCACGTGACCAACATAAATAATGGCCGAAATATGTACGCGATGTGAGGGTCACAACGTTATACATATATAAATGTGGCACTTCTGACGAATCAGAGTATCAGAGAGTCATACCTTGGATTAGTGTAGAATGTGTGTACTCTACATAATTTAGTATTTACAAATTAATTTTATTAAGCAGCAGAAAACTGGCCTGTATCCATCATTTGCTTGCCTTCAGGTTCTATATTCAAAACCATGTGTTAATACACACACACGCACACATGAGCATGTATGTATGTATGCGTGTATGTATGTACGGTATAATCACGTTGAAACACCGGTTTTCATCAGATTACCAAAGTTAAGCAACGTTGAGCCTGGCTAGTCCCAGATGGGTAACCATTTTGGAATTCTAGATGCTGTATATGCTCTCTTCTTATCTCGGCATTGTTTCCAGTCGTTCTGAACCTCCATTTGCCACTGGTATTTAATAATGCTGACTCAGGAGAGGTGTGGTTGGAGATTGTGCAACTCTTGCCACAAAAATTCCATGCCCAGGTACCCTTACAGTAGGTATCCATAGTCTGTCAAGACTGAAGGAAACTGCTATATATGGCATAATTCACATTGACAGACCGGTTCCCGTTAGATCACCGAAGTTAAGCAACATTGAACCTGATCAGTACTAAAATGGGTGACCATGTGGGACTTCCAGGTGCTGTATGTGCTCTCTGCTTATCTCGGCATTGTTTCCAATAGTCTAGCACTTCTCCTTTCTCCTTGCCACTGGACTCAAGCAGTGCCAATTGAAAAGAGGTATGGTTGGCGCTTCCGCAACCCTTTCCTTACAATTACGTGCGCAGCTACCCTTACTCTCTTGAGACTGAACGGAGACATCGATCATCGATGCATGTATATATTATATCATGTGTATGCATAAAATGTTATGAGGATATATAATATTTTATGTATCGATTTCTAGTATTTATTTATAAAGTGCTCAATACATGAGTAGAGCTAGATTGTAAGTTATGAAATATATAGCAATTAAGCCACACAGAACCTTCACCCCCCCAAGAAACAATTAATTTAAATTACCAGTTATTTTCATATATCCATAGCGTTTAGTTTAGCAAGCTAACAATCAGATTCACAAATATAAAATAACGGGTAACTTGAATTCTACGCATTTACAGGGATGAAATGCAGAAGATTCTGTGTAGCTAAATTGTTTATATTTTCATAGCTTACCATATTCATATATATGTATGTTTATGTGTATATATATATATATATATATATATATATATATATATATATATATATATATATATATATGTGTGTGTGTGTATATATATGTGTGTGTATATATATGTGTGTTTTTGTGTTTATATATGTATATATATGTATATACATTTATATATATATATATATATATATATATATATACATTTATATATATATATATATATATTATTTTTAAAATGTAATTATCCACTGACACGTGTTTCGTCGTCTACGACTCATCAGAGTGGCTGTGAGGAAAAGGTAGTTTGAAGCATTTCTGGTAAATAAATGTGGAAGAGAATAGTACAGGGTGTTCAAATGATGTGACATATAGACAAAAATGGACAAACGAAAGACGGTCTTGTAGAGCTTGTTTTTTTATATCGTCATATACGCATTTATTTTCCAGATCATCCACAATTACAAATCAGTAAAATAGACTTACTGTTTGAGATAACCGGAAGTGTAGAAATCTATGATATTTCGAGAATATAATCTCTTTTTCAGAAAAGAAACGGACCAAAAGAAATGTCTTTTTTTTAGCGCTATTTCTTTTGGTTCCTTTCTTTTGTTCTATAATTATATCACAAGCACCACATATTTCATTCATTGCATTTAGTGATCTCTTATATCGTGTATTTCTTGTGTGTTTTATTATTTATTTTTTTTAGTTGACATTTGCTTTTAATTATTTGTGATGTTTTTTTATTATGTCCTAATGCATCGTTTAATTTAACATTTTTTATTAAGTTCTAAATTTCTTATTATTTTTGTAAATAGTTCTATTCCTTTTTTTATGTTAAGACATATGTTATAGTTTATTCATTGCTTTGATTGTTTTTTTTTTAGTTCTGTAGTTAGTTGAGCATAAAAGATGCTATGTGCAGAGGATGATGCTGACGTGGTTATAATCCTGAGCATATAAATATTTCATTTATTTATTTTATTGGAGGGGTGGATATCAAATAGTGTTGGGACGATTAATCGGAATCGGGAATCAGAAAAATCAGGACTTTTGGGGTTATTGGAATCGGTATCAGAAAAAAATTGTGTCTATTTTTCGATGCCAAAAACGATTCCTTTAATTATCTTTTTATTTAATTTCATTTAAAATAAAATCTTCCACTTCTGATAGTAATGATAAAATAGTAAATATTTATTGATTTTAAACTATCAGTAAAACTAAAATCTATAGATCACCCCTCCCCCATAAGTGTATTTTTACATTTGAAAAAAATATCTGCACATTTAACATGTGTTTACCGTAAGGTAACTGGGAGAAAATAACAATTTTATAGTTAAATATTTAGAGATTTATAAAGGATCGGAATCGGTAATTGTATCAGAATCAGGACTTTAGTACAGAATTGGTAATTGTATCGGAACCAGGAAAAATATTGTAATCACCTCATTACAACTATCCTATCATATTCATATCTCCTTTTCTCATAATATTTCTTAGTACTCGGATTTATACTTTAATCTTTGGGGCAGACAATCAAAGAGTTAATCCAGGGTACCACCAGATCATCACCAAACATCTGCATGCCATTGGCCACATGTGAAGCATACCTGTCCCTTTCAAGTGTCTTGATAAGTAGGAGGCCTGATTCTAACATTTTCTTATGGTTTTTATATAAGCATATGAAACGATTTTTTTCTACTTGATTATTAAAAATTTTTATCTAGAAATAACATTTTGTTTTATGTATTTTTTTTTAAATATCTAGGTAGCTGATCCCCTACTCCAGACAGCACGAGGAAAATTACAGACGAGGAGATCGAAGCTGAATGATGAAATTAATAAGGAATTACGTCTTCGAGCAGGAGCAGAAAATCTCTTTAGGTAAATGATGATTTAAATATTAAAAAAAAATTTTTTTACGAAGTGCAGTGGAAATTATCGGTTGAGAGAAAATCACCAATTTGTGTTTGAGAAGTTTACTGGAGATGAATGAAAATTCAGACATGGAAAAAGTATATTTGGATGGTGAAGTTATTGAGGAGGGCTGGCTCAGATCTAAGATTAAATCTGAACAACATCGGGAGATGTGTGTAGAACAGGAGACTTTGTTGATATGGTCATGTTGAAATAATGGATGAGAGTTCTAATCAGTAGATTTAGAAAAGCTGAGGTGGCAAGGGAAGATTAAGGGAAACGTGGGAAGTCATAAGAATGAACTTGACAGAAAGAGGGATAAATAAAGACCTGGTCAGGGATAGGTTAATCTAATATATAAACAGCTATATGTCTGTCTGTCTGTCGCCATAATTTCAAACTCTATCTCCTCCGAAACTAAAAGTCACAGAGCGGGGCTTGAGGCCTCAAATGATTGGATTTTTTACGGGCCGTTCTTTTATCAGTCATGAGCCTGTTAAAATTGTTTTCAAGGGATCAAAAATGGGTCAAAATTAAAAAAAATTGTTGAACATTTTTGCATTCATCTTCATTTTGTACATTCATGTTTATTTTTAATTGGTTTATATGCGTGTCACGTTGGTATAGTGGTAACGTCACCAGCTTTAAATGCTTCGGTTTCGATTCCAGCTGATGGCACCTAAATATTATTTTTTTTAATTTTGATATCACAACTCTATAATAATATAAATTATAGAAATCTGAACAAATTAAAATATCATATTTAAGCGTATTTTATGCCTGGGCAAAGCTGGGCACCCCCACCCCCGGTAGTTTAGAAATAAATTTCTAAAAGCCATCCAACACATGCCAGTATGTAAAATGAAAGTTGAACCGAATGAAATACTGGAAATGAAATTTCTCAAAAAAAAAAAAAAAAAAATGGATATGAAAATTCGACCTCTTCACACATTGCTAAGGATAATATGCTTTTAATTATTGGTTGTTTTTGTTTTACAGCATATCAACCCTTTTCAGGTTATTTAATGCCAAATCCGGTGATTCGGAAGACATTTTTTAATAGAGTATAATTTTTTCAATAGAGTATATTTTTTTTTCCAAGTCGGTTTCTATTTAATCCATAGTTGGGACCCTAACAGGTACTACCACTCCGGGTCAGAGTGGACCAGGGAGCAATGGCAATTAAAGGGTGGCTCCATACTCCCCAAATCCCGCAAGCTGGGGCCTCACCATTGGATATAGTTTAAGGTCATATCCAGGACCAATATACTTTTAAAGTGTACATATAATCTCTCAAAGGTATAAGGTATGAATTACAATAGTTTTAATCACGTATTTATAAGAAAAAAATATTTAAATATGAACAATCTAGATAGAGAATTGAACCTATCAAATTTCATGTTCCTGTTTCTAGTAGACTAAAAGTTAGCAAATACATTTCTCATATTAATATACATTAATGAACAAAAAGTATAATTTTGCATTTTTTAAAATTCCCAGTGTCTTAGCCAGATTGTGTTAAAATTACAGAAAGATATCATCAAAAATTTTGGACACCCTGTACTACCAATAATTCCCTAACCCCTGCTAATTCTAATTTATAAAACGCACTCTGTCTATCTGTCTCCATTTTTTCAAACTGCATATCCTCCGAGATGCAAGATAGCAGAGTGGCGTGAGTGCATTTTTTTTTTGTGGACCGTTCTTTTATGGGTTTATAGCCGGTAAAAATAGCTGCTAAATGGTCAAAATTGTAAAAAAATGTAACTTAGCAGATGCAAGTCAACTTAAAATATGCATACAGAAATACAATTTTTAATGTTATAGTCGGTTCATTTTTAACTATTTCATATCCATCTGACAATAGCTCAAACGGCAACAACTAAGACTGGAGCGCTATATGTTTTGATTTCGATTCTGGCTGATGGCACCCAAGAGCAATGGTCTGATTTGTGGGGTTGCTCCCACATATGGTCTTTAGTGTAGCATCTGCCCGAACAGATACTTCACCTTTGACCTTTGATCCCAGGCGAAGAAGGCCTATAAACTATAATAAGTAATAAATATGAAATAAACATAAATTAAGAGATCATACCTAAGCATATTTTATGACTGGACAACACCGGGCACCGAGCAAGTCACTAATATTTACTTATTTTTATGCGTAATGAGCAATTGCTATATTAGTTATTTATACTTTATTAAGAAATATAAAAAACATAGACTTACACATACATAACTTTATCCCTCGATTGTCTAAGGTTTTTATCCTCGATTGTACAGAGGTTTGTCAGGACAACCTTTTTTTCTTTCTGTTTTTTTTTTAACATAGGCATCACCACTTATCAAGGTCCAGAAACCACTCGTGGATATGAGGATACTTTTCCCTAGAAGTAAACCTTGACCAAATATTCAAAATCACATAGTATTCATTGCCCAAATAAGATCTCCTCGGTATGGCTTAGCCATACTGGCTTTTATGAGGAATGGAGCACCTTCTCCAAGTGATGTTACCTCATGTAGCAACACAAAGCTGGATACTCCACCAGAGACCAAAAAGAAAGATATATTATAACGTATTAAAATAATCAATTTGGGAGAGGAAAATAATGTTCTCAACTTCTTTACTCGGTGTTGGAGAGATAAAGAGCATTTGAATATCTATGTAGCTCAGATAGAGTTCAAGTGTTAGCTCCAAGATGGGGGGGGGGCTTGATTTCTGAGAACTTCGACTGAAGTAAAATGGAACAAAGTGATAAAAATAACATATATGACAAATACTGACCCAACGAGTCACAGGAAACATAAAGACAGAATTAACAGTAGAATCTCAGAAAAGAATGAAAATGTATCTCTATCTCGACTATTATATAAAAGGAACCTTGTCTGTGTGTCTATGAGTTCGTTTCCTATGGACTCCAAAATGGTCGGGCCGATTTTTATGAAATTTCGCACATAGTTACTTTATGTGCCTGGCAATGTTCTTAGATAGGTTTTCTATTGAAATGTCTTCACTAATTATCGCTAATCAAAATAATCTGATGAAAGAAGGAACAGGTGATTTTGATTAAAGTTAACACTTTACACAGCCTAACATCACAAATGCATTTGAAAAGTTTTATTACCACACAAGCCGAAAGGCCCGACATATAAAATCAACACTAGGTTCAAAATGAAAATTTCTGTTTAAAGCACAATTGCACCATAATACTTGACTGTTTTTATTTTAAACTTTAATTTAATCCATTATATATAAAAACAATTTTATATAACCAACAGAAGGTTCTCTACGGTGCAATGTGCACTACAATATATTGTGGTCTTATCACTCTCAGTAGGCATGTGAAGCTTCCTCTCTGTGCACCGTGATGGGTCCCCAACTAGAGCAGGCAGGCCATCAATTGATTTGATTGAAAAATGGGCGATTTCACTGATTTTGATGACGATAAAAATATGCAAGTGTGAAACATTCGTTGATCATCATTCAATCCCGGGCAACGTCGGGTCTCCCTGCTACTATATATATTATTTTCTAGGGCCCTGGCTAAATTATTTATTCACGTAATGGAAAGCCATTTTGATTTAGAGTGTTACTTTCTTCCATCTATCTCTATTCTCTTTTAAGGCCTCCGTCCACCCCGCCTTCTTTCTGTTTATTTTATCTCTCCATTTTTTTTTCTCTCCATTTATTCTCCAATATTTTTATTCTTTCTCTGACTTTTTTTCTCTATAGTTTTCCTGTTCTTAAAATAAACTTTTTCCCCTTTTTTTATTTCTCTATTTTTACTATCAATAATTCCCTCACATCCGCTAATTCACTAATATTTACTTATTTTTATGCTTAATGGACAATAGCTGTATCGTTTATTTATACTTTATTAAGTCCATTTATAGGCGAGTTGAAGTAATATAAATATTTTTATGTGTGCACATACGCACCGACGTACACATACATACAGCAATCAGTCGTGTGTGAAATATTATTGGCGTCGTTCCCAGAAGCCAGTGTTCGTTGAGAATACCTCCATTGCATGTACAGAGGGATGGTCAGCATTCCCTTCCCTTCCTCCACGTTTCAGGTACAAAAAAGCAAAGATTTTTCAAAACCCTACCATAAGTGTCTAAAAGCCCCGTATTGTATTTACCTTCTTGGAAAGAGATTAGATACAATAGCAGGTGTGGTTTTAAAAAACCAGAACACTAGGCTAAACCTATTCTGGCCTAGAAAAAAATGTCTGAGCAGCCCCATCGACATTCCTCTGTTAAGGACGATTCAAGCAGTTAGCAATAAACTAACCTCTTTTCAAAGAGAAGGTAAACCTGGGAGAATTAACAGACTGATACAAACTAAAAATTCCATAATTCACTTTCTAGGCAGAATATATAGATTTGTCAGATGTAATGCTATATGGGTCTAAGTTAAAAATCCGACTGACTTTTTTTTATGCATTCGATCATATTGATTATTCTGTGTTTATTTTCGGTTGGCATTAAATTACCCACTGAGGTTGATATGCCGCAATACATTCTGGTCGATTTAATTTTGTAATTAGATTATATTTTTAGATAGGACTTTAAAAATTCTATTTCATTTTTTTTATTACAGGGTGGAATGATAAATTTGTCGCCATAAAGAAAACACTACTACAGCTTTATTTTAAAACTTTTATTGAAAAAAAATCAATTCAAATAACTTGATTATGTAGTAGAGCTGACATCTATTCAATGTAGTCGCTTTCAGCCTCAATCAGTACCCCAATATTGGTCCAGAACTGGGAGCATGCTTTTTCCGCAAGCGCCAGCAGGAGCTCAGCGAATACTCAGCAGATGGCGGCGATTAGGCTGGCGTTCATGTTGTAGGAGGTTATTTTGGTGATGTTCTTGACTTATGACCAAACGAAGGTTAGGGAAGGAGGAGGGGGCCAGTGAGAGAAGGGTACAAAGTCGTAGTACTCCTTCTAAAGTCAAGCCTGGGTCTCCTTGGACATGTGGGTTGACGCCGAGTCCCGTTACCACACCCAGCGTCTGCCAAGGCCACATGATTGCACCAGGGGATTACCACACTCTTTAGCACATTCAGGTACACTTTGGTGTTGACTTTCAAGCCGACTTTGAAGATTTGAGGTGGCATGATGTGGCCCTCACTTGAAAGCGCACCAAAGACCATAACCATGCGCGGAAACTTTGTTGCATTTTGAGGGTGCTGACAATGATCCTTTTGTCATAATTTGGATCAGTCGATAGCACGAGTTGTACAACAGCACATCTCCAATCTCACTCGTTGAACATTGTGTCACTTTCAGACATGATAGAAGGCTCCTATTACTCTTGCCATTTGTACACAACTGGCCTACTAGTAGATGGTCTGCAACAAAAAAAGAAAACCGGTTTTCATCAAACGGAAATGGAATCATGTCATCTTTTCTTTGGTGACAATTTTATCGTTTCACCCTGTACAATAAATATGCGATTAAAATAAATAATAATGCATAAGTCACATCGAGACGAGAACCACTGCACCAAGATGTAACATAAAGTCAAAAGGTGGGGGAAAAACAACTCTATCAATAGGCCACTCTCGTCGGATACAAAAGCAGCTGTGAAATGAGCGCATCAGCATATCCTGACTGACTATTTTCATTTTAGAAAATATTAAATAGTCCAATGAGGTTGATATGCCATAAACAAGCAAGTGAAAGAAGATTTCTTAGGCTCGAGTCAGAAGTTCTAAAACTTCATGAGTCAAATTGGCGCCAAACATTTGGATTACTAATTTCACAGTCACATGCCCATTATTCTGTTTGCTTAAAGCTGTAAACTTGCCAGATTTGATGGCATATTTGGCCTTATTTCAGATTTTAGCAAAAAACTACTTACTTTATTAAAAACTAGCGGCTGTGCCGCATCAGCACACACAACACTGAATCAAACACAAAATCGAGTACACTCAACATCAAGTACACTCAACATCGTCTTACCATCAACGCTTACCTTGTGAACTCGGAGTATGAGAAATTCCCATATGCACAAAACAAAATCACTGCAAAAACAAAAATACCCTAAGGGTAAGGATAATGAGTAAACGTTGGATAAAATGATGATTAAAATTATTACGAGCTTACCAGGAATATTCTGATCTGTAGTCAGACGCATTATCCATTGCGCCACAATCCTGTCCGTATGCCGAAAGATGTTACCGCAACTGTATACAGACAGTGCTAAATTCCGTTGACATGGGCAGGTTACTTTTTTGACAATTGCACGAAACGGTCCAAAAACCTTTATTTCGAGCTTTTTGTTTGACTCTGCGTTGTTCATTACGAACCATATATAGATAAGGACAATCTAGAGACTACCTTTCAGGAAAAAAAAGAAGTTGAAAGTTTATTAGTATATACACACACACACACACACACACACACACACACACACACACACACACACACACACACACACACATGAATAAATAAATAAATAAACATTTAGAATTTTATTAATAGTATAGATAAAAGAAAAGAAAAAAGAATAAAGTGTCACTGCATAAATTTCATAGTGATTCTTGTAAATTTGGATTATTCGGACTACTATTCTCATCTTAAGTGTTATTTACAAAATGTTTCAACTGATGTAATCTCTGACCTTCTGTAACAAAGCACAGACGCGCGTATGTGAATGCATGCGAAATGATTTCACCGATAAAGAAAGACTATAAAAAAGAGAACATACGTTAGAGATGTGGATGACATTTAAGAGCATGATCACGTAAGAGACGCCACAACGGTAATGAGAGAATGAGGAAATAAATGTGATTGTACACCAAAACAAGCGCATTGAAGTGCTTTCCTATTTTTTGTCCTCTTTGTGACTGAGGCTACAATGTGTTGGTTCCTGGACAATGTTATACTTCTTCTAGTGCTTCTTGTCAAACTCAAGAAAAATTCGGGAATCTGCACCGAATTTCGAATGAAACACTTTATTTAATTCACGGGTGTAGCATGCTCTTGTTCCATCAGCCATGGCCAGGTAGAAATCTTTATTTGCAATTATATTCTGAGTATCATCCGCACTGAGGATGGAACCCTCAACCTCCAGAAGAATTGAATTTTGCCTAGTACTTTATCCATACTTGCAAATAATTTTAGCATGAATTTGGGAGCCTTAAACCTATTCTTGTTTTTAGATGTATAATTTTACTATACTACTTATCAATATGGATCACTACTTATTTGTACAGATTACACACACACACACACACATATACTCGAGGAAATTTAGCCGAGTAGCTCAAGAATTGCACACGTTAAATTTGTCAATTTAATTCTTTCTTTATTGCAGTTAGTGAGAGGGGAACCTATCGCTATACTTTCCCCTAAACAGGTGAAGTGAACTTATATTATTATCATTTTTTTTTTTAAATGGAGTGTAGACAATACATTGTGGATGCCTTGTCGGCAGTAGTAAGACTGCACATCTAAAAACAAGTGTAGGTTTATTGGGTTTATTCCAACTACTGTTCTTATTTTGAGTGTTATTTTTTTCTCACGTTTAGGCTGATGTAACCTTTGACCTTCTTCATGTGTATCTTGCCGAACTCAGGAATCTTTCTGTCGAACTTGAGAATCTCCCAAGAAATTTCAGATGGGATCCTTTATTTAATCCACGTTGCTTGCTTTGGTTCCATTAGAAGAAGTTTTAAGTAATTCACAATTGAATTTTATATATCAGCGATACTGAGAATTGAGATTTCAATCTCTAGAATAGTGTTACTTACAACTGAATTTTACCAAGCACTTTATCTGCTATGCCACGGGTCCTTGCAGATAATTCTATAGTGTTTTTGTGAGTCTTAAACCTTATTCTTGTTCTTAGACGTGCAAGCTTACTACTCAATATATGTATTGCACAATCACATTGATACACTGGTTCTCGCTAGATCACTGAAGTTAAGCAATGTTGAACCTAGCCAGTACTAGATGAGTGACCATTTAAGGAGACTAGATGCTGTATGTACTACGCCAAGTCATAGAAATATCCAGGTTAGTATCTTGGGGCACGTTTAACTCAATGGCGGGAGATACATCCCCAAATCAAGACGCAAAGCAACGGGAAACTACTGTCTTTATTTGTCTTCCCGAGATTATCATGGCTCTACAATTTGGAAAGCCATCATGCCCGACGCTGTTAAAACAATAAGGGCGCTGTATGAATGCATAGTATACATCATTATTTTTATTTACCAAAAAGGCAAAATTGATATTTTTTACTTCTGCAATACATTTTTAAAATTCTAAAAAATAAAAAAAATTTAATTACAAAATTAAATACACCTGAATGCATTTTGGCTTTATCGTAAACAGGTCAGCCATTTTAATATTTTGTTGATGGTAAAAAAAAAAAAAAAAAAAAAATGAATACATTACTTCGTTACGCTTCAAAATTTTATAGGAATTTTGGAGTGTTTAAACTGTTGAATGTAACATTATTTCTGGCTTTAAAATTCTAAGAAGCCAATCCTTATTAAAAAATAATAAATAATAATTTTATAGAAAAAAAAGTTACCAGAAAAAATAGCCATAGATTAAAAATGGTTCAATTAATAATTTAGTAACTAAATGATACACTAATAATTAAATCTATCTATCAAAATCATATATTAATGGAAAAAACCCTCAATAATTTGGTAAAAAAAAACCCAAACAAACACAAAAAGCGAAACAAAAATGAAAGTAAAAAGATTCTCAGGATACGTATAGCCATTAAATGTGTTTAGACACTACGCACGTGTTTTTAATGTGTATTCTGTAAAGGTGCAGAAGTTTAAGCAAAAATAAATGTCTTTGCCTCAAACAAAATAATAAAAAAGAATGAAACAAAATGACATCTCCTTGTGATTTAAATGCACCGCATTTATTTTTTTAGCAAAAACAACAAGGTGAATAAACAAAGGCCCGATCGGTGAAAGTTCTTTCGAAGTCATTATGATTAGAATGTTAGATGAAAGTCCTTCGTGGAATCAAGGAGTTTAGAAGGTTAAAGCCCTGTGTGAAAATAAGGAGATTATTTTAAAGTTTGTGTTTTATCTGGCGAAGTTCGCCTTACTTAAAAGTCCCATGAGGATGGTAATTTGTGAGGAAAGTAATTCGTTGTTATTAATTAGAAAATGTGCAGAATGGATGCATGTGTGCATAAGTGATATTTGAGTGTCCGCGTGGCGTGTGTAATCATGGTGTTGACAGCTTTGGCAGCGACGATGTTGTGAAGACTAGAGACATGTTCTCGTGTGTCGTCGAAGCGAGAAGAAAGGAAGAAGGCTGAAGTGCCTGAATAAACGAAATGGACTGAATTAATTGAATTCATTCTAGAAGACTGTTTGATGCGTTTTTATACATTTTGGGCTCCAAAAACAAGATTGCTACTGCTGATTTTTTTGTTTTTGGAAAAGTGTTAAAAAGACGATCTTCTGAATTTTCTCATTGGTCGCTTACGCTTGTGTCACGTGATACTGTCGCCAACTACGTCCGCCATAAATATGTTAATTTTACTTTTGTTGTTGTGAGATAAGTGTGTGGGCGTATTTGAAATTGCACCCTTGCTGGAAGAACTTATTTTTGTGCAAAATGCACGGGGAAATTGAAATGAATAAAGGTTCGTTTATTTGCGCGCGAGCGTGTGTGTGTGCGTGCGCGTGTGTGTGTGTGTGTGTGTGTGCGTGTGTGTGTGTGTGTGTGTGTGTGTGTGTGTGAGTGACTGCACAATTCTACTGTCAATATTTTTCTCACCTACCCAAAAATACTGAGAAATACTCTTCCATACGTCTCTTACTCTCTCTCTTTCCTCCACACTATATTAAAGATCAATGAGTATATATATATATATATATATATATATATATATATATATATATATATATATATATATATATATATATATATATATATATATATACCATACTTTGGGGTAATTGCGCCAAATCCGGGGGTAATTGCGGCAACTAAACAAAATGCTCTTTATATGCATGGTTGCCAAAAGAGCATTTTTAGCTTGTTGGTGCAATTACCTCAATATATATATATATATATATATATATATATATATATATATATATATATAGTATTTTATGTATTACTTTTAAAATATAATTGTTTTTAAAATATAATAATCCACTTTATTTTATGAAAATTTATGGCAATTAAGCTACACAGAATCTTCCGTGTTTCATCATCACAGGGAATTGTCAGGCTAGAATGACTATTCCCGGAGAGGATGAAACGTTGAGGATTTCATGTAGCTTAATTGCCATATATTTTCATAAATTATTACCCAGCTCTGCTCACGTATTGGGTACTCTTGAAGAAAATACTGAAAATTCAATATTATATCTACTTATAACAGCTTACATAAAATAATTGTGTGTGTGTGTGTGCACGTGTGCGTGTGCGTGTGCGTGTGTGTGTGTGTGTGTGTGTGTGTGTGCTTCTATTCCATCATCCAAAAGTTAGCAAGTAAAATACATGCCTTTTTCTGGACAAAACAGTGTTCAAGTGTTGAGGGGAAGTGAGAAAGCAAATATTAAATCATAAAAAATGCTTCTCAATATATAATAAAAAGTCAAACAAAGTGGGTGTTTTCTTTCTCTTTTTTTTCCTATTTAGAAATATCACAGCTGATTCGGAGTAGACATCTTATTTACAAGGAGGCTGCACATAGAATGATACAAATTACATCTATCAGTCTTAGTCCGATATTACTTGGGTTTGTGTGAGACAACCAACACAAATAAAAATAGTATCTATCCATCTTTATTTATCCAGATTTAAAGTCATCCGTATCTCATTCCGTTCTCACACGCCTTGCTCGTAGTTCTATCGTCCTAACAATAACAATATTTTTACGTAATTCTATTATGTTATATAAATATTTTAGAAATATATATAGATAAATATCGAGTGCAAACACTTGAAAAGTATATTTTTTACCCATCAGTTTTTTGCTTGTTTGTGTATTATAGAAATCGATATGTTAACAGTTAGAAAATCAGATAAAGTTTCAATAGGAGTTAAATTTAATAGAATCTAAACATACTATTGAAATTTTCTCTCGATTTAATCCGAAGTCACTAAAAGAAATTACCAGTTAGGTCCATATAATAACTGAAATTTATTAGAACGTAAAGAAACGAAATTATTTTTATATTAGATTTTCTTCGTTTCATAAAAAACATATATATATATATATATATATATATATACGAGCGGCGTGCAATAAGTAATGCCCCTGACTCACTTCCCATAGAAGTAGAGCAACGAAACTTGGCACAGTTATTAGTCTTTCTCTACATAGAAACCACCCAGAGTTATGCATTTCTCCCATCTGGAGACAGTTTTTGTAGAACACCCCAGGTTGGTCCTCCAACCACGACATTTCAGAAATCAAAGCTGCATCATCTGGGAAACGCTTTCCTTTCAAAAACAACTTCATGGCTGGGAAGAAGTGAAAGTCAGAGGGTGTAAGGTCAGGAGAGTAGGGAGGATGGGGGAGGATTTCATAAACACACGCCCGTGCTTCTGATCTGGCAACATGCTAGTTGTGGACCGGAGCGTTGTCCTGCAGGAGGAGGGTACATTCGCTGATCTTGCCCCACCTCTTGATTTTGATAGCTTCCCTTAATTTCCTCAAAAGTGAAGCATAATAGGCTCCTGTAATTGTGGCACCCTTTGCCAGGAAATATATCATCACTAATCCATCCTGGTCCCAGAAGACTGTGAGCATGACCTTGCCAGCGGAGGGCTGCACCCTTGCCTTCTTTGGAGGTGATGAGTCCAAGTGCTTCCACTGCATTGACTGGGCTTTGATCTCTGGATCATAGTGATGGACCCAGGTTTCATCCTGTGTAATCAGTCTTTTGAAAAACTTTGACTTATCTTCTTGGCACATCTCCAAATTCATCCTCGAGCATTCAACGCGTTCTCGCTTCTGGAATGGTGTGAGCAACCTGGGAATCCATCTGGCAGATACCTTATGCATATGTAAATGGTCATGAATGATAGTTTCCACAGACCTTGTACTAATCTTGACATCTTGGGCTATTTGGCGAATCGTAATGTGCCGATCTTCCAAAATGGCAGCCTCAACTTGACGGACAGATGCCTCATCAATAGCAGAAGGGGGGGCGACCAGGTCTGGGAGCTGTTTCCACAGACTTCCGGCCATGTTTGAATTCACGATGCCAGCGTTTTACAAGGTCATATGATGGGGCATTATCACCATGTTTCTTTCATTTCATCAAAAGTTTCCTGTGGTGTGTGTCCTTTCAAATACAAAAACCGGATCACTGCTCGACATTCAACAGGCTCCATTTCACACCTGACTCAGTTCAAACACCTGTAAAACAGAAACCACAATTAGTTCAGAGCTGTAATTTACCACATAACACGTAGAGATATAAATCATTGCACATGCCAAATTTCAGCTAGATCAGACAACTGGAAGTGGGTCAGCGGTATTACTTATTGCACGCCCCTCTTATATAAACAAAATAAAAGCTAAAATAACAACTATTTGATAATCTTAAATATATTAACTTATTAAGATATAAATTAATAAATAAATAATTGATTTGATATAACTAAAAAGTACATATAAAATAATGAAGTCCAATCCGGGTTATTAAGGACGCCAGGTCTGATCTTATATATAAAAAAATTAGTGCTAAATTCAAAACAAAAGATATAATTCGTAAAAATGAAATAATAAATGAATAAATAAAAATTGAACGACAAACGTCGAGTTTTTATAGACAGACAATATGACCCAATTCATGGTCGAGATAATTTTAAATGATTTGAATTATGAAATAGTTAATATCGCCTCCTTAATTCTCTTTTGTTATGTGTCAACTGTTTTCATTTGTACGACCTCCTTCGTCCTTTCTCCTTTCCACTCTCTTCCTCTTAGTGAATTTATATCTCTCTCTATATCTTTGTGTTATCCTTTCTCTTCTTATAACTCTCTCTAATCCTGCCCCCAAACTATTCTTTTACGCCCCCCTTCCTTAAAAGAAATTTGATTTTTGTAATTAAATTTAAATCCATAAGAAGATTAACCTTGCTTCACGCCAGTCCTGGCAAAATATATGTTGTCTCCTCTAAAATTTAAAACAGTATTGTACCTTTTAAATTTTTAAATTTTCTTGCCTGATGAGATCAATTATGATCGAAACGGTTTGCATACCGTAGCAAGATATGACTGTATTTACATAAATAAAAATAAAAGCTATATATATATTGTTATGTTTGCAGGTTGAACCAAGTAACATATACAAATGAAGACTCAACAAACAAATGTAGATCAATAAGAAGTGTATTAGGAAAAGCATATTTACAGTATATTTACATAATGGTTGTCAAGTAAGAGAGTCTTGGCTGGAGAACATATCTGCTCTCGGCTTGGCCTTCGGTGGCTTCTGGTTAACACACACTCAGACTAACCGAGTCTTGTTATTTATGTGTAATATTATCCACATATGTAAATGAGTGGGTGCCACCATAACACCCTCCTCCCAAGATTTGAAGTCACACAGATTTCAATATCTTTTTCTCTTGGGATTTAACATTAATGGTTCATTAAACTTTCTTTTTCTACCTGATCTTCGGGGCTCAGGTATATATTGAGGCGGTTCCAAATCAAAGGATTCGTATATGATGTCCATGGTTTCCTCCTCTTCGACTGCTGTTGTATAATCACCATCTTGAATGTGGCGTTTTTTTATTTGGTTCAGGTGCGTTTTATGTATATTTTGTGGACCTTTAATCATGTATGTACAATCACCAATGCGTTTATCCACTACTCCACATTCCCAGTAAGAGGTGTTATTCCTGTAGCACTTGAAATATACTCGATCTCCCGAGTTATATTTCTTTCTTATCATGTGTGTAGTGCTTTGGACAATTGCCTGTCTTGGCAATAGTTTATCAAACGTCGATTTCACCTTTCGGGCAAACATTAAATCAGCTGGTAATATGTTTGACGGTATATTAGGGTGCGGTGTTATCCTATATATTTGCAAAACTTGTTGCAAAGCCTTTTCCGTTGGTATCCCAATGGATTTTTTCAACGCTCGTTTTAACGTGTCCTCGAACCTCTCCGCGAGGCCGTTTGATCTTGGATGCTACGGAGGAGTAGTGATATGCTTTACTTAGAACGTGTCATAAAATTCCTTAAAGTCTGTGGATGTGAATTGAGTTCCATTGTCAGTGACCAATGTGTCTAGTACACCAAATCGTGCAAATAACTCGTGTAGGAATCCTATTGAGTTGTTCGTTGTTGGATTCTTGCAACGCATTACCTCAGGTCATTTTGTGTAACTATCTACTACAATTAAGTAGTAATTTTCTCCTACTGGACCAGCGAAGTCCATGTGGATTCTCGACCATGGGTGGTCGGTTTTCGGCCAAGGTTTGTGTACTATAGGTGGGGATTTTATCGCTAACTGGCATCCTTTACATCTATTTATTGTTGTAGCTATGTCGATGTCCATGTTACGCCAGTATACGTAGCTTCTCATTAGAGACTTCATCCGATTTATCCCCGGATGTCCTGTGTGGAAGTCTCTCAAAATCCTCTTCTGCAACGTTTTAGGTATTACTACTCTCTCGCTGTATAATAACACATCGTTACATATGGAAAAAATTTCCTGAACCTTTTTGTCATTTATAATTTTTTCTTTTATATCATTTATGTATTCATCTTTATTGGCTTCTCTTTTAATGTCCGACAATGTTACCGGTAGTTCTTTAATAATGTTCGCTACCATATTTTTCACTTCGACATTTGTTCGAATTGCTGCAATCACTGATTCTTCCAAATTATGTTTCTGTGGTATCAGCCTCGAAAGTCCATCCGCATGTCAAATCTTTTTCGATGCTAGATGTATCTGGAAATCATAATTCAGTAGGATCGTACCCCAGCGCAGCAATCTATTTGCGGTGTATATAGGCAATCCTTTTTTTGATCCGTAGATTGTGACTAATGGTTTATGGTCGGTTTCAAGTATAAAATGTCTACCATATAAATATCGGTGGAACTTAGTCACTGCAAAGATTATACTCAACGCTTCTTTTTCAGTCTTTGAATATGCCTTCTCTGCTGGAAGCAGCGTTCTTGAAACATGAGCTATCGGCTTTCTAGATTCATTAGGCATGATATGTTGAATGCATGCTCCTATGCCGTAGGAACTAGCGTCACTAGCGATGACTATATTTAATTTTGTGTCATAGTGAGTTAGAAATAATTCAGATGTTAGTGTGCTCTTTATTTTGTCAAAAGCGGTTTGACATACTTGCGTCCAGTTCCAAGGTGTGTCCTTTTTTAGCAGCTCATTTAAGGGAGCTCGCAAATTATGCATCCCTTCAATAAAAGATTGATAATAATTTGCGAGTCCTAAGAAACTCTGCAACGTTGTTACGTTATTAGGTGCTGGCATGTGTTTTATTGCCGCGGATCTTTCTGGGTCTGGACGTCACCCATGTTTATTTATTATATGTCCAAGATACTTAATTTCGCCCATACAAAAGTCGCATTTATTTTCTTTTACTTTAAACCCGAATTCTTGTATTCGAGTGAATACTTGTTTTAAATGCTCCTTATGTTCTTCTAGGGATTTGCTCCTGACAACAATGTCGTCCAGGTATGCACATGCGCACTCAATACCACTTAGCATGGTGTCCATCGCTTGCTGAAAGATGACAGGCGCTACTTTGATGCGTGTTGATGCATAGTATTTTTGAGCAATTCTCCTCGACCAGTATTTGTAAATACGTGTCGCTCAAGTCTATCTTGGAGAAGATATTAATATCATTCAACTTTGTGAATATTTCCTCTGAGCTTGGTAGAGGGTAATGGTAATCTTGTAATATGGAGTTTAGACTTGTCAAAAAGTCTGCGCACGCTCTGATTTCATCATTCTTTTTCTTTACATATACAGCGGGGGCTGCCCAGTCGCTGTGTTCTATTTTTGATAGTATGCCTGTTTATTCCAATCTGTCTAATTCTTTATTAATCTTTTCCAATCCCGCAAACGGAAAATTTCGCTTTTTTCTAAAAATTGGGCTGGTGTTTTCTTTAAGTTCAAACGAGGCCTTAAATTTATTGCAACAACCTAATTTAGTCATGAATACTTCAGGGAATAGTTTTTTTAATTCCTCTTATATTTCCTGTTGTTGGAGTAGTACATTCTATTTTTTACAGAATGTATTGATTGGCTTATCCCACAGTCCAAATTTCTCAATCAAATCTATTCCAAACAGATTTTCGCTATTTTTCAATATGAACATTTTTAATTTCTTCGTAATCCCTTTTAATTTTATCGGAAGGATAACTTCTCCTTCAAATTTTATCTCACCACCAGTTACCGTCCGAACTGATTTCCTTTTTTTCATCATGGTTGGTTTACCCAACTTTTTCCATGTATTCAAGTTTATTATAGAAATATCGGATCCTGAATCCAGTTGTAATTTTATTGGCGTTTTGAATATTTCCACTTTTATGTATTTTCGCCGAATTTTGCCTAATTTTTCATTTGATTTTGTTTGCTGTACTCTCTTTCTGGTGAAATCTTTATATCTGCAGCAATCGCTTTTGTGTCTGACTTTCTTGCAAATGTAGCATTTTTTCTTCTTATAAGGGCGATCTGATTCCCAATGTCTTTCTGCACATCTCTTACAGTTATATCTAGAGAGAGACTTGTTATATTCTTTACTATAATTATAATTATCATATCTCGTTCCATTTTGACTGCTTTTATTTGTATAGTTCTTGATTGGTGTGTATGGTTTTCTAACCTTTCTTACATATGCCACTCCGGATTCTTCTATCTTTTTTAAATCCTTTTTTAGTGTAATGGCCCTTTCACAATCCTCTGCTAATTTCTGAAGTGTTAAATCTTGCTCAGATTCCAGCTTAGACAACATTCGTCTGCGTATTTCTGCATTTTTCGTGGAAACTAACCCTTGTGCGAAGATTAGGCATTTGAAATCTTCTACAGTTAGTTCTGCTAGTTTAAAATTATCACAGTTTTTATTGACAACTGATGCGTATGTCAAATAATCTTGGTTGTCCATCTTCCTTAGATTCATTCACAACCGTCTCTTATGAAAAAGAGATGTATTCAGATTGAATAATTCTTTTAGTAATTTTACAGTTTCCATGAAATCTAATTCCGTAGTTTTTTTTAGGTAATATATAGCCTACGAATTTACTGTGTTCTGCTACACCCAACTTTCTGTGAGTAAGAGGCTCACTTTCTGGCTATTTGGCCAACTTTTGCAGTCCAGTTGAAAGACATCCTCGTATCTTATATAGTATGCTTCAAAATTCTTTTCTTCCTCCGGCACATAATTAAATGTGTCCAATACTATTAAAAATAGTTGTATGGGAGAAATTAGCACTGTGGACACTTTCTCGATTATTCTTTAGTAGTTCCAGTGTTTTAGCAAAACGTTCATTTTGCCTTTCTTCTTGTTCCAGTTGCTATTTCAATAATTTCTCATCGCTTTGTTCATCTCGCTCGGCTTGTGCCTGTTGTTGTGTCTGCAAAAATTGCATTAACATTCTAGATAAATCTTCCATTTTTTTTAGTGTATTCTACCCTATAAAATGGCTTGTGTTACAACAAAAATTGTTCAGAGTTCCTGTTTTCAATAAATAATAATATCGCTGCTCGAATAATATTTTCTCACTTCGATAGTTTTCTTGCGCGCGCGCGCGCGCGCGCGCGCGCGCGCGCGCGCGTGTGTGTGTGTGTGAGAGAGAGATATAATGATATTATGTGATTTTGAACATTTGGTAAGGGTTTACTTGTAGAGAAAATATCCTCATGTCAGTTTGTCCTGACGCACCCCTGTTCAGAGAGCATAGACATTCGTGTACAGTGTCTAGTGTACATTCAAATTCTCTGCCTATATATATATATATAGAGATGTTTTTTTATTTGTTTTTGTTAGCGATACTTTCTTGAATGAATTCAAGTATTTATATGAAAGTGCATTTTTACCTTAATGCTTGTTGGGAACAATTTTCCCATTGACCAATCTGGTACCCCCTTTTAATGGGGAGCGACATATATATTATTTTTAAAATATAATTATCCACTGACACGTGTTTCGTCGTCCACGACTCATCAGAGTGGCTGAATCTAGCGAGATTCGAAAGCGGCACCTCATGATAAGAAGCCTAAACCTCTACCACGGTGCTAACCTCGCCGGACTACTAAATGTATCACTTTTACGCAGATGTTTTTTATTTGTTTTTGTTAGCGATACTTTCTTGAATGAATTCAAGTTTTTTTTGTTTTTTTTTATTCAATTTTCACCCCAAACAAGGCACAGTGCCACTTTGAAGCAGGGGGCTACTATCAGGGACTTAATTAGCGGGGTCATTATGAAGGGAGATGAGTAGAAAGATGTTTGTTGACATTACACTTGAACTTCTGCATATCGTTGCAGTTGGGAAAGCAGAATCCCGGAAGGGAGTTCCAAAGACCCGCAGTTCTGGGGAAGAAACTATTGGAGTAAAAGGCTTTCTTGCACCTAGGGATCTCTACTGTAAAGGGATGAGACTTAGTAGCTTGTCGGGTTTGTCGGGGGGTAGTTATGTCGAGGAGGTACAAGTGTTTGCAGTTCGTCAGAGAATTCACCATTGAAGTATTTGTAGAACAGGCAGAGGGATGCAATATCTCGTCGATTGGACAGAGGCTGAAGCCTAGATGACAGTTCAGGACCTATCAGGTTGGCGACTCTCTTTTGAACCCTGTCCACGATAGAGGGAGCCAACCTTCCTTGCAGCAGCCTTGGCAATGCTCTCAATGTATCTATTCCAGTTCATATTCCCTGTAAACGTTAGGCCGAGGAGTTTAAAAGAAGTACTTTCAGGTAATGTGTTCTTAGCCATTGCTATTGGTGGTAGAGAAGGTTTCTTGTAGTTATTGAAGGAAACAAGCTTAGTCTTAGCAGCATTGAATGTGACCAACCATTTTTGTCCCCATTCCACTATGGATTGGAGGTCATCCTCTAGTGTTTCTGCCATTTCCTTGGATATGTGTTCATTTGTTTTCCCCTCATATCTGTTATAGAGAGTGGTGTCATCGGCAAATATACCCATCTCCGAAACAATTTTATCAGGGAGGTCGTTTATGAATATCAGGAATAATAGAGGTCCAAGGATAGACCCCTGAGGTACTCCCGCATTTATGTCGTATTGTTTGGATGTCCGACCGTCGAGGACAACTTTGATTTTTCTATTACTTAAGAAGGATTTAATTACATTATGAATTCTTCCAGTGATTCCATATGATCTAATTTTCCTTAGAAGACCATCGTGCCATACCCTGTCAAAAGCCTTAGATATATCGAGGGCCACCGCTCTACCCTCCCCTGTTTTATCCAATGAACGGTATATACGTTCAGAAACTACAGTTAAGATATCTGCTGTTGAACGGGCTTGCCTGAATCCATATTGTTTGTCAGTCAGGAGTTTAGCAGCTGTTAGGTGCTGGACTAGGGCTTGATTAACTAAGGACTCAAATATTTTGGCGAAAAGCGGGAGGAGGCTAATGGGGCGATAATTTAGTGGGTCAGTTCTTTCACCAGAATTCTTGAAGACTGGTACTACAGAGGCGGTTTTCCAGCAGTCGAGAAAACAAGATTCGTTAAGGCTATTATAAAGTTTGGACAGAACTGGAGCAACCTCGGCAGAGCATTTTTTTAATAGCACAGCCGGGATGAGATCTGGTCCACACGCTTTTGAGGTGTCTAGGTTTTTTATAATAGCATGTATCTGAGAAGGGGTGATTTTCAAATCGTCTAGTGAGGCGTCTGTTCGCAGAGGAAAATCAGGGAGCGAGTGGTGTACCGAGTTCAGTGTGGAGTTTGAGGCAAACCGACTGGCAAGCAGATTAGCCTTGTCAGTTGCCGTGCAAGCAACCTCATGATCGTTTGATAGTGGGGGAATAGTTGACTGTCCATTATTTACTACGCTGTTGTAGATTTTCCAAAAATCCCGGGTTCCTAATTTCTGTGCTTCGAAGCGTTTTCTGGTGGTTTCAGAGTAATCTGTCTTAGCTGTCTCTATCACTCTCTTACAATTATTTCTAGCTTCTATATACTTCTGTTTATTTAAGCTGGACTTATATGAAAGTGCATTTTTACCTTAATGCTTGTTGGGAACAATTTTCCCATTGACCAATCTGATACCCCCTTTTAATGGGGAGCGACATATATATTATTTTTAAAATATAATTATCCACTGACATGTGTTTCGTCGTCCACGACTCATCAGAGTGGCTGAATCTAGCGAGATTCGAAAGCGGCACCTCGTGATAAGAAGCCTAAACCTCTACCACGGTGCTAACCTCGCCGGACTACTAAATGTATCACTTTTACGCAGATGTTTTTTTATTTGTTTTTGTTAGCGATACTTTCTTGAATGAATTAAAGTATTTATACGAAAGTGCATTTTTACCTTAATGCTTGTTGGGAACAATTTTCCCATTTACCATATATATATATATATATATATATATATATATATAAAATAAAATAAAATAAAAAGTACTATTAAATTTACCAAAATGATCCAAGATGGTAAAATTAAAGTATAATATAAATATTAAAGAATTAATATTTATAAAGTTATCTCAGCCAGATGTAAAAGCTCGATAAAACCAAATAGGAGATAGAGCTTATAATACGAGCAAACAGTTAATAAAACATGTTAAAAAACACTTTGAAAAACTGCAGTTTCGAAGAAATACTTTCCTTCTTATCAGAGGGTAGGAATTAGCAAAATGCAGGATCGGATTACTTGTGCAAATGGAAATTCAATTAACTTTCTTGAAGTTATATATTTGGATTTTACCATCACTGGACTATTTATCTTCCACCAGATTATCCATTCACGTGTAATCACCTTTTTCTTCACCATATTCCCTCTGCTTCACTTTTTTCTTATCAAGTAAGATCTTTGACTTACTTGTTGTTTCATCAAATACTCTTGCATGTAAAATCCGATCCTGCATTTTTCTAATTCCTACTCTCTGATGAGAAGGAAAGTATTTCTTCGAAACTCCGCGGATTAAGGAGTATCCACTTATCAAGTGTTTCCTTTTCAGATTAAATATGTTTTTAACTCTTTTTCAAAGTGTTTTTAACATGTTTTATTAACTGTTTGCTCGCATATATATATATATATATATATATATATATATATATATATATATATATATATATATATATATATATTTGTTTTATTTTATTTCAGTCGAAGTTCTCAGAAACCAAGGGTCCCACAACCTGGGGCTAACACTTGAACTTTATATGAGATACATTGATATTCTAATGTTCCATGACAGTTCATTATCTCTGAAACACTGAGTTAGTAAAAAAATTGAGAACATAATTTTCCTCTCCCCAATTAACCATTTTCATATGTTGTAGTATATCTTTCATTTTAGTCTCTTAATCTTACTGGATTCCAGGACAAGAATTTATCTAGTCTGGTGGAGTATCCAGCTTCGTACTGCTACTTGAGGCAACATCACTTGGAGAAGGTGCACCATTCTTCGTAAAAGCTAATGTAAGTTAGCCATGGTGTGGAGATCTTATTTGGGCACCGAATACTTTCTGATTGTGAATATTTGGTCAGGGTTTATTTCTAGAAAAAGTATCTTCATGCCAATTATTCTGGCAAACTCCTGTGCTGAGAGACCTTAGACACTCGAGGATAATGTCTAGTAGTCATTCAAGTTCTCTCCTATATATATGGTGTACGTATGTGTTTGTATGTAGGATGGTAATTATGAATATGCAGACAGTATGTCCTTTTTAATTGGTTAATAACCCAATTTCATTTGCGTCACCCTGTTGTCATTTATGCCTACCTACCAACTTACCTACCTACCTAATCCTAAATACCTACATCAACTTTGTTGCCTCCTTTTTGCTATTTTAAAATCATTCATGTTTCCACTTTCTCCGTTCTACTTTTTTAATTGAAAACAAACACATGACAAAAGTTTTAGCTACAAGTATTCGCAATATTTCTCACATGCCAAAATATGGTTGTCTTCAGAAAAGTCAGTTTACATCATGTAAAGTTGACCTCGGCCTTCGGACGGCAATCAGAGTATAGTACCGGTCCTGGTACTATACTTTATCTATTCTCCATCATTAAAGGAGAAATCTTTCTAGACTGGGTCATTTTTTTATTTTTTAATTTTTGTTCCAATCTAGATTTCTCCTTTTTGGGGAGCTTGGTTTTCCCCCACATTAAAAACCGATCTAACTCTGTTATTGGATGAAAGCAAGTGAATAGGAATTTCGTTTGATTTTAATACATCTTTCTTTTCTTTTCAATTTTATTATCATTTTATTCTAGCTGTGGATGGGGCATTCTAGCGGATGTTTGACATTCACCTGCTATCTTAAAATTCCAACGAAAGGATATTTTTAAAATTCTAACAGGCCCCCCCCTTTTTTTTTACATGGTGGTCACCATTTATCAAGGGCCGGAAGCCACTCGGGGATAAGGCTTATTGCGTGTACAGTAATCAATGTGATAATATCGTAGTAATCATTAGTATTGGAGATTTGATAAAGTGTCTTACTTAAGGGGGCGGTTCATCAGGAATTTGTTTATGTTGAACTTGAAGACATCCAAGTTGTAGTCAGGTGGGAAACAGACAAACGGAAGAGAATTCATCAGGCGTGCACTTCTAAGAAAGACACTTTGTTCATGGAATCTACGTTTTGATTTAGGCACAAATGAAGAGTGGGGAAAATTATTGGCAGTGGTTTCAGCTAGACAGGTGTTTATTGTGAAAGATTGGCGAGGGGGGACCAGGGATTGGAGCTCAGACGAGCACTTGCCATGAAAATAACAATAAAACACAGACAGGCTTGCAACGTCTCTTCTGTGGGAGAGAGGTTGCAGGGAAGTAAAAAGCCCCTCCCCCACTAAGCCACAAAGTCTATTTTGTACTCTGTCAAGGCAGGATATGCTGTTTTTAGCAGCTCCTGCCCAGATGTGGCAGCAGTACTCCATCCTTGGACGTACTTGGCTTTTATATAGATAGAGAATTGCATCAGTAGTGAGATATCTTCTGGAGCAGTAGAAGGATCTCACCATTTTCTCTTTGTCTAATTGTTTATATCTCTCTTACACTTGGTCCATGGGGTATATTTTTCTTGGTAGTTTTTGAAATTCTTTTTCATGAATCCTGTTGCTCCTATTATTACTGGTGCTGAAGTGGATAATGAAACAAACCAGCTATATATATCCAATAGGTTCCATAGAACTACTGTCACTTATGCATGTTGGCAACCTTCACCTGGTTTCTTCTATAAGTACCTGATTCAGAATTAAGCCATTCAAAAAGTTGTACAATGCTGATTCATATCAAATTAGCTATCAGCCACCAATCAAGAATAGTAGTGAGAGTTTCGGTGCTACACACACTTTTTGCCATCAGACAGCATATAAAAACAACATTTGTTTGTTCTTGTAGTTTCATTGTCTTATATTGAACTAGCCTGGGTGCTCGGCGTTGCCCGGGTGTTTGGAGGTGTGTGTTGAGCAAAAAAAGAAAAGGTAGTAGGCAGGCAAGTTCAAACCCATACTACGAAGGAGGAAATGAACGTGAAAAAAAAAAAAAAAAACGCGACATCTTTGCTGTTGCATCCATCATCAAACCAAAGCTTTAAATTAATGCTAGTCAATCGAAAAGAGGGGATGACTTTCGTAAATATCGACGAAAAAGCGACCCCTCCCCATAGAAAGTGCGCAGTTGAGAGTAAAGGAATTCATGTTATTAGTCAATTTTTTGATATTTGTCATCTGAAGGGTTGAGCTTCAAAACGATACCGATCTCATGAAAATCCGTCGCCTCTGTCGAAACCTTTAGGCAGACATACATACATACATACGTACATACATACATTTAAACAGACAGGTGAGATTTATATGATTTATATGATATTTAGATGGATGATACTGCTTTCATCTTGGATATTATTCTCACAAAGTTTTAGCAAATGTAAAAATGATTTAAGACTTCTACTCGGTCATGGTTGATGGAATGAGAACATCCTATCTACTGTGGAGGTATTTAGTTCTCTCCCATTGTAAGAACTGTGACATCAGGATCGGAATTGGTATTTCCTGGAGTTTGAATGACAACAAGTCTTTCCAGATTTACAGTAGCACCAGAAAAGAATAAACATCTATTTTCAGCAAATGTGGTTTTCAAGGACACTCACCTTTTAAATTCGACAAATCTGGTTTAACCTCATTAGATACATTTTTTTTTTTAATTATTTTCTTTTTGTAATTTTACTTTTGTTCAAGAAAAAAAGAAGGTTATGCATGGCTTGTTTAAGAAAAGTACAAAGCAATTTTCTTGCATATGAAAATTGCTCGTCAAAAGGTCATTCCAGACTATCCTAATTAGTCTAAAACGATCGTTAATCTATAATTTCAGTCATGGACCGACGACAAAAATGATTATTTTGATAATCATGGAATGTCAAAAGTAACTACTGGTTGATCCATTTAAAAACGCTACCTCGTAATGGAATTATTAATTAAATTCAAAATCCTTTCAGCAGTTTAACCATATTTGATAGGAATAAACTGCAGTCTATAGCTGACATGGCCATTAAATTTCACTTATGAATATCCAACAGTCTTTGTGTTATTGCCGTTCAGTGAAACAAAGATGAGATATTGTCAGCTGAATAAGATCAAATCAATCTACTTTTATAGATGAAGCAAATAATCCTGTTTTATATTCTCACTAGTAGAACTACTTGGCGTTGCCCCGGGACATAAAACATAGAAGAGCTTAAAAAGTGAGTTGTGATCCATTTTGGTTACAGAAGTGAAAAAGAAGAAAAAAGAAATGTTGGTTCAAACAAAATGGCAGTATCAATCCAAAGAAGCTTTGAATTATAAAAGCTTGCAGATGAAAAATAGCGTTTTTTTGTAGGTATCCAATCCGAAGAAGTCCTGAAATGAAGAACCAAGTTCCTTCTTGTGTGAAGACAAAAAATACAGGGTGGATCGATAAAATTGTTGCCCCAGAAAAGACGATATGATTCCATTTCCGCTTGATGAAAACCGGCTTTCTTTTTCTTTGTTGCACACCATCTGTTAGATGGCCAGTTGTGTACAAATCTCACGAGCAATAGGAGCCTTCTATCATGTCTGAAAGTGGCACAATGTTCAACAAGCTAAATCAGAGATGCGCCACTGTACAACTTATGTTCTCTACCAAGTCAAGTTATGAAAACAAGACCATTGCCAGCACTTTCGAAATGCAAATCCGGATGGTTCAACGCATGAGGACACAGTTCAACAAAATTTCCAGCCACGGTTATGGTCTTTGTTGTACTTTCAAGTAATGGCCATGCCATGCCACCTCATATCTTTGAAGTCGGCTTGAAAGTCACCACCAAAGTGTACCTGGATGTGCTGAAGAGTGTGGTGATACCTTGGTGCAATCAGGTGGCCACTAGTAGACCCTGGGTGTGGCAGCAGGACTTGGCGCCAGCCTAAAAATCCTAAGAGACCCAGGCTTGGCTTTAGAAAAAGTGCTACAACTTTGTACCCTTCTCTCACTGGCCCCCCTCCCTCTCCCCCGACCTGAACCCACTGGACTACTTTGTTTGGTCAGAAGTTGAGAACATCACCAACATGATCTCTCACAACACCAAAGCCAGCCTAATCGCCACCATATACCAACTATTTGCTGAGCTCTTGCTGGTGCTCGTAGAAAAGGCATGCTCCCAGTTCCGGACCCATATCAAAGAGGTTATTCAGAGTTAAGGTGGCTACATTGAATAGATGTCAGTTCTACTACATAATCAAGTTACCTGAATTGATTTTTTCAACAAAAGTTTTAAAATAAAGCTGTAGTGTTGTTTTCTTTAGGGCAACTAGTTTATCATTCTACCCTGTATGTACCAGAATTCTAAAATATCTAGTATCTTTTAGGGAGAGATTCTCGTTTCTGATTGGTCAGTAGGGAAGCCTGCTTCCACCTGATTGGTTAGTTCTTATCACCCCTGCCTATACATAGAATTTCACAAATTTTTTGTAATCATACCCTCTCCATTCTTTTTAATGTTGGAGGAAGAGTCTCTTTGCTGCTTCGGTTGCTTGGAAACTTTTTTAGAAAGTACCAGTCAGTAGGAATAATTGATAATCAGCCCAACAAGTGAGGTTTCAGGAAATGGTCCAGTACCTATGGAACTGAGGTACATTGCCTGGGTATCACCCAGGAGGTCCGCCCTCCCAGACCTTGCCAGCTTTCGGGTGGGATAAGTTTATTGCTTGCTGTCTGAGGCGCCCGGACTGGGGAATGCCAACGAGGATGTCCAGGAAATATTTGCTAGGCAAGAGTACCTCTCTTTTAGAGGCGCTTGCTTGTCGTTCCCACGTTTTGACCTTGTGTCACATCTTGCTGAGCAAGTCAATATCTACCCTTTCCAGTATACCAAAAATATTGCAACAGTAACATATTTATATTGAAACTTGTATCTCTCTACCTCTTTCAATCACTCTCTCTATCTTTCTCTCTTTCGCCCTTCGCCGTTTTTCTACATTTCTCTCTCCACTCCCTCTTTCACCTCCGCCCAGCTCGTTTCTCTCTTCTGTTTTGAAAATAATAATAATAATGTGAGTCATTCACCTCTTTTTTTATATATATATATATATACAACATGATTAAAGTTTCTTTTCCTAGAACTACCCGTCTATGGAACACAATACAGTGAGGCTGCTTCCCAGCTTACTAAAATATGGCTGTTTTCAATCTAATGTACACAAGTCCCTGTTGAGCTGTCATCTTAAATAAACAAACACTACTCAAGTTCAATCATTGCAGATAATCAGTGTTTTCTTGCCAGCCAACTGAGGAGTAACCAGTTATCAAAGCCCAAAAGTCACTTAGTTTTTGGGCTTTGATAACTGGTTACTCCTCCTAGTAAAAAAAAAAAGAAAAAAGAATAACATTGGAAATGTTTGAAAAAAGCGACACTTACTGAAAAAGTGGAGTGAAAAATGTGACAAAACGCATATGGTTTTAAAGAGGGGAAAATATTCAAACATGCGAGGCACAAAAATAGTCATAACTTCCTTATTTTTGGTTAGATTTAAGACATTAAAAAAAAAAAAGATCATCAGACTCTTTCTACATTTGCCATTATTAAGATATTTTAAGCAATTTTTTATGCTTGTCGAGTTATTTGGGAGTATAATCGTCAAGAGGGAATAAGTGTTGCAATATTTTGGATGTGTAATGGGGTAGTTATTTAAATGCTGCCCACCTCAGCATTATTTGGCACAAGGCCTGGAAAGTGGGAACCCCGCAGGCCCCCCTAAAGGAGGGGCACTCCTGCAATTTAAAACATTGCCTGAGTAACCCCTTCAGCATTCCCCGGCCGGGGCGCCTCAGGCAGCAAGCAATAAACTTGCCCCACCGGAAAGCCCGTCACCTCTCAGGACTTGTGTGTAACAACGAACCATCGGAAACTGTTCTGTCTACTGCAAATTAGTCACCTCTCAAGACTTGTTTAGAACAACGAACCATCGGAAACTGTTCTGAAACTAAACATGGCTTACACTTCTAGAATAAGTAACGTGAGTTTATCAGAGCACATTTCATTAAAGTACTTGCAATATAGAGATGCAGCATTGCAGCGATGAGACAAAAGTTGAAGCTTGGCCAACATTTGATTGCGATTTGATACTCTTTTTTTAGGACCTTGCCTAAGAGTGAAAGATTAGTAATAAATGCACAAGCCCAAATGTGGAAACAATACTCCATGCTTAGGCAAATGGTGGCTTTGTAAAATTATAGGATGATCTCAGGTGTGAGTAATTTTCTAGCACAGTAGAGAGAAACTTGGTAATGTCCTCAATGTATTTGTTCAAATTCATGTTGCCTGTGAATGCCAAACCGAGAAATTTGAACAATGAACTCTCAGTGCTATTTGTCATGGCAATCAGTGATTGAGAATGATTTTTGTAATTTAATAATTACAGGAAAGAAGCATAGTCTTAGTAGCATTAAATGTTATCATCTACTTGCGACCCAATTCCAATACCGACTGAAGGTCGTTTTCTAAGGTTTCTGCCATTGCCTTGGATATGTGTACAGTCGCGTACTGGTCAATAAAGGTCATCTTTGTTTCTCTGAGCAGCAAAAATGAACTGAGCGGCTCAATATTTTAGAAAACATATTCAAGTCAACTGATCCTCGTTGTTGTCCACCTTAAGTATTTGACTTTCAAAACGAAGGTCAAATTACATTTGTTAATTAAGACCATGTTGAATTTATTGCTGCACTTGCTTGTCAAGCATTTCCCAGTTACTTTCCGTCTTTGTAAATAAACTCGAAATGTATAACGAGCAGCTGAAAGACAGGCTGAACAAACAATTGCTAAGAGATTTTTAATTAAACCACTTAGTAATTAATGGGCGACATTTTATAAATGAATGGCATGTGAAGAAGACGATAATTGAGTTTTAAGAGTCATCCAGATTCTTGTTCAGTGTCCCTTTATCTTGTGATTCAAATACAAATTGTATCTTTTAAAAGTTTTCATTCACGTTGCTTATTATTATTTGATCGCTAGCAGCCCACATGAGTGATCACTCACTTTTTTCTTTTTTACTTTTTTTCAGTCCAAATAAGGCATGTTGAGACTGTAGGAAGTTGAGCAACGAGATATCTGTTCACATTACATTTAAACTTCTACAGAATAGTACAGTCAAGGAAGCAGGAAGGGAATTCCAAAGTCTAGCAGTCTGAAGGAAGAAACTATTAGAATAGAATGTTTTTTGGCATCTAGGGACTAGTTGAATGCATGTACACTGAGGAGACACAAATGCTATGAGTTTATCAAAGCACATTCCACTAAAGTACTTGTAAAACAAGCACAAGGATGCAACACTGCTGCGATAGGACAAATGTGTGGAGCTTGGCTGATCGTGGAGGACCTATTAGATTTGAGACTCTTTTGTAGACCCTTGGAGTGAGAGCGTAGTGTTAGATGTACCAGCCCAGTTGTAACAACAGTACTCTATGCATGGGTGAATTGTTGCTTGGTAAAGATATAGGATATTCTCTGGTGTGAGTAATTTTCTAGCATGGTAGAAGGAGCCCACTTTCTTTGCAGCAACCTTGGCAGTGTCCTCAATGTATTTTTCAGTTCATGCGGCTTGTGAATGTTAAATAAAGGAGTTTGATGGATGGATACTCCGGCAAGGAGTATCCATCAAAGGATAACAAACTGACAACACTAAGAAGTATTCTGTAATCTGAGTAACAGGAAGTCTCCCAAGAGACTTGTTGTTATAATTATTATTAATAGTAATATTCGTACTTTAGTTGCTTTGGTTGCGTCTGCTTCCAGAACACCCAAGAATTTATAGCTATCACGTTCCCCTAGTGCCCTCATCTCCGTTTGGTTGGCTAGTATCATACCTCCTTTTGCTTCCAGTTCTCCCCTTCTCATAATCAGTAGTGCATACTTTTTTATACCAAATTCAATTCAGATATCCTGGTTGAAGATTCTAGTTGTGTTTATTAGCGTCTCTAGTTCCTTTTTCGTTTTTGCAAGCAGTTTTAGGTCATCCGTGTAAGTGATCTTGTACCCGGCTTGGAATTTTCTTAGTATATTGTTCAGGGACATCATGGCTATGATGAACAGTCATGGTGATAGGGAATCACCTTAGAAGATAGCTTTTCGTATTTTAATCTCAGTTTTGTAATGTCCATCAGCTCTCAGTTTAAGTCTTCATGTTCTCATTGCATTTTCTATTAATATCTTACCTGGTATTTTGTACATTTTCAGGCATTCTATTATCCATGCTTGCGGGATCCTGTCATATACTTTCTTGTAGTCAAGTTCTTTTTTCTACTTTTTACCTCCTTCAGGATCCTTTGGTCTATGTATAATAAGTCATGTGTTCCTCTCCTCTTTCCCTTTTTTGGCATTCTTTCTGTTTCTCGGAAAGTAGTCCGCGATTATGAAGAGAATAATATATTCTGTTTCTTCAGCTGTGCTGTTAGCATTTTTTACATTGTAGGTAAACATGTTATAGACCTGTAGTTGTTGGGGATGGTTCCTTTTTCTGCGTCTTTTCGCACCAATGTGTTTCTACCTTTGGTCATCCATTTCAGCATGTGTGCTTTGTGGATATATCTTTTCAGGTTCTGAATAAGCCTTTCATGTGAATTTTTTTTTACCAATATACATATATTCCATTGTGACCTGATGATCTCCAATTTGCCATTTTTTTGTAGGGTGGTTTTGAGGGTTTCCTTGCTGATTTCCTTCTCTGTCCCTTCTTCGATTTGCTGTGACTCTTGTTTCATGTCTTTCAGCCATTTGGTATTTCTATTATGATCCTGTCGTTCTTCCCATATCTGCCTCCAGTAGCGTCTTGTTTCTGCCAAGTTAAGTTGTTCTGTTTCTGTTTTTCCTCTGTTTACAGGAGGAAACATTCTAGTAGAATTAACTTTTATTATTTTCAAAAGCCCTATTTTGCTAGCACTGTGCAGATTTATTATTATTATTATTATTATTATTATTATTATTATTATTATTATTATTATTATTATTATCATCAATGATTCCCTACTAGCGACAACAAGTGGTGAATGACAGCAAGTCTCTCCAGAGTTCCAGCATTGTCTGCCTCTGTTAATAACAGTTGCAAATCCCTTTACACTATCACAACACTGGTTTATCATGGATTTCTTGTTGATAATGACCATTGGTTTTCTGTGGTGTGGTAATAAGTCTCCCTAAGATTGAAGTGTAGATCTAGTTCATACTCTCTTTCTTTAGTTTTTCCCCCTTTCTTGGACTATTATAATCATTTTGTGTGGTACCAGCCGAAGTAAATTATAATATATAAATTTCACCTTCAGATTAGGACATAATAACTCTAACGATTCTAACTTTCTTTTTTTAGTCCAGTGATATATTGATATCTGAATAACAAAGAATGTTAATTAGCATAAAATATGTGTTCAGAATTTTACTGCTGCTTAGTTTGATCCCGATTGTTGCCTGTGGATGACAAAAGCAGAAAGAGACAAAGATATTACATCTGACTTCAGAATAGAGTCCCAAAGTTTTTTGTTTCTTTAATAATGGAAATACCTGTAAACTCTTTTAATCACTAATCTTACAAAGATATATATATATATATATATATATATATATATATATATATATATATATATATATATATATAAGGAACTTTGTGTATGCATGTTCGTTCCCGATGAAATTTCACACGAAGGTACTTTACGTTCTTAGCACTGTCCTAAGATAGGTTTTGTATTGGAATGTCTTCAATAAGTATCGATAATCGGAATAATTTGATGAAAGAAGAAATAGGTGATTTTGACCAAAGTTAACACCTTACGCAGCCTAACATCGCAAGTGCATTTGAGAAGGTTTACTACCATACAGGCGGAATGATTTGACATATAAAACTGTTTGATATGACAGGGGCACATTCAAAATTAATATTTCTGTTTAAAGTACAATTGCACCAGAATACTTGACTTTTTCATTTTAAACTTAAATTTAAGCTATTATCATCGCACAACCATTAAGGTTAGGCATATAAAATCCATAGTCAGTTCTTTGACATGACAGGCGCATTTGAAATGAATGTTTCTGTTTAGAGCACGGTTCAAGTATGATACCTGACTTTTGCATTTTAAACTTTAATTCAAACCATTATATATAAAAATAATTTTAAAAATAGGTTCTCTACAGTGCAATGTAGACTACAATGTATTGTGGACTAAGTCACTGTGGCGATCAATCGATTTGATTGAAAATTTGTGTGATTTCACCGATTTTGATGACAATAAAAATATGGGAGTGTGAAATATTCGTTGATCATCATTCAATCCCGGGCAACGTCGGGTCACCCTGCCAGAATATATTTAAAAATGACCTTACCTCTGTGTATGGTGAACGGTCTCTACCAAACTACTCTGTCAATTTTGGGTCTACAGAGTTAAAACTTGACATATAGGGGACCTGTGGAACAAATTCGATTTGGTTTGTAGTTGGAATAAAAGAGCTGCTAAGGGCTCAAAATTGAAAAATTGGAACTTGGCAGACATAAGTCGATTTATGTTTCTCCTCTATGCATGTTAAAATATACATTTATACGTTTGTGTTAATTTGTAAAGCTTGATATGCATGTATCCTTAGGTCAGACTGTAGCGAGTACACTGGAGAGCTAAATGTTTTGGTTTTGATTCTAGCTAATGGCACCCAAGTCGTATTTTTATTTAAAAATTTTTTGAAATCATTACTATATATTGGGTACAATATAATAATCAAGAGAGAATTAGCTTTATAATAATAAAAACGAAATTTGCATAACTTAAAATATCATATTTAAGTGAATTTTATGACTGGGCAGCTGCTAATACTATTTAAATAAATTGTTACAATAATGAAATATATATAGTTATCCACAGAAAGACTGTTTTGCTGTATTATAACTCTTCAGTGTGGCTAGACTAGCAACTGCCTCAAGCCAAGATTGAAACTCGACCTCCTAGACAACAGTCACCACTTTTAACTCTTATGCTATTTGCCACCTGCTAAGATGGGTATGCGAAATTACAATGACTAAACATTGTCCAACTGCCTAAGCTCTAATTTGTTTATACAAAGAGCATTGCTTTATATGCTTGCGGCAGTTTGTTATTACACTCTCCAATATACTCAACCCAAAAAGAAGCATATATATATGTGTGTGTGTATATATATATATATATATATATATATATATATATATATATATATGTGTGTGTGTGTGTATGTGTATATATATATATATATATATATATATATATATATATATATATACATACAAATACAGTATCTCATAGAGATTGCAATATACAGAAAAAGAATGAGTTTATTTAGTTATTATATTTTACATGTATTGTTTTAATCAATCCAGTGAACTTTTATAAAAAAAACGAAACTTAAATATTTAAGTGTCAATTCATATAAATCAGTGCAGTACATGTACATTTAATCGAATGTGCTCTGATGAACTCGTTGCACTTGTGCCCCCTCGACGTATATATCCCCAACAAACCCACTTAGCAATAAAATCAGACTAAAACAAAAGCTTTCTACTCTAAGTGTTTCTTCCCTCGAGCAGCTAGACTTTGGAATTCCCTTCCTGCTACCTGCTTCCATGATATGCAGAAGTTTTAATGTAACATAAACCAACATCTTGTTAATCTTTCCCAGGCATAGTCTCAAACAGTATCTCCTTACACCCAAGTGGCGATATGCCTTGTTATGGGTAAACATGAGTTAAAAAAAAAGTACAATTTCTTGATCAACTAAATTCTATTGTTAGCGTTGGTTTCCCCAGTTCCTTTTTAGAGGCAGGTACCCACATGAAGGTTGTCAACATTCGTAGTGAAAGTTGTACTATCAGAATCATCAAGATTCGAACTTGGAATGCCTGGTCTTCAGTCCATGCAAATATCAACTCCACCACAACCACCTCTCTTTACAAAGTGAAGCATCTTAATTTGTACCAGTTTGCAGTATACCATAGGTAGAGACGGAAGTAGTGACAACACTGCTAGTATATAGGTTGAGTGCCTTTATCAATAGTCAGTCTTAATTGCTCATTAGCATATAACGAGCCAAGATTACTTCTCCTTTACATCCGGTCAGTGATAGTTAAATATTCACTTAAGTTTTCTTCAATGTGAAAACTATTCAAAGACCTCAGAGGTTAAGACATGTTTTCCTTCTTGTATTTCAACGTTTAAAATCTCATATTAGAACCAGCAACGGTTTCATTCATCCACCTACTCTTTTTTTCTTTTAAATTTATTTTTATAACTATACTAGCAGGGAGATCCGACGTTGCCCGGGGTTGAATGATGATCAACGAATATTTCACACGCCTATATTTTTATTGTCATCAAAATTCATGAAATCGCCCGAGAGGAAGCCTCACATACTTCTATGCAGTAACTTAGTCCAAAATATATGCTATTCTACATTGCACTCTAGAGAACCTACCGTTTCTTTTATAAAGTTATTTTATATAAACTTCTTTCCAGTTAACAAAAAAAAAAACACATTAAGAAATTTGCGTGTGGGGTTTTGAACCTACAGATCATGTCATGCAAAAAAGAAACAAAAAAAACATGTAAATTTTCAAGTCTTATAAAATTTGTAGTTAATGAAATTAAAATTAAGAAATTTATGTGTGGAGTTTGAACCTAAAGATCACGTCATGCAAAAAAACAACAACAAAAAAAAAAAAAAAAAAAAAACGCTATCAACTTACCTACAGTAGAATTTTCATAGCCCATTGTTCTATCATTGTTGCCAAGCGACGACATGGAAAAATGGCTTTACCGATGATAGATAAATTAAACTAATGGTCTTGATTATTGATTATCAGTAATTATCAGGGGTATTCTGGGATAAAACTTAACTAAAATCACTCTCAGACTTATACACTAAAGTTCTGTAAATTTTAAAGAAAATTTGTTCAGCCGTTTTGGAGTCTATAAAGAACGAACTAACACACACGCACATAGACAGAGTTGCATTTATATGATTGCAGATATTTGCTGTTTTCTTGGTTCACTGTTGTTTTTAGCGGATGGTATGTGGAAATGTACAATCCTCTCATAATATTCGTCATTGTTCAACTGTCAATCTATTATCTTGTTAATCCTTATTCTCGAGTGATCTTTGGCCTTAATATATGACTCATTAGTAAAAAAACCCACATAAACTAATATAAATAAACGTTGAGAATAATAATAATAAAAAAAGAATTTTGACAATTCTATGAAATATATCTAAAATATAACTCTCCTAATGATATATGTGATGTGAATGCTGGTGGTGGTTGCGAGTGCACTACCACTGCTTGCTGGTTTTTTATGCTCTTTTTTACAAGGTAGTCACCACTTATCAAGGCACAAAGGTCACTCAAGTATAAGGGTTAATGAGTGTATGGTGGTCACTGAGACAACAACGTAGTTATTGTTAGTGGTGGGATTTGATTATTTAAGAGGACATCTAAACAAGAACTTGTTTACATTGGACTTGAAGACGACCATCTTGTAGCCAGCTGAAAAGTGGGCCAGTGGAACAGAATTCCACAGGTGGGTAGATTTAGAAAAAGACTTTGTTTATGAAATTTGCGTTTAGATTTAGGCACAGATAGGGAGTGGAGGAAATTGTTAATGGTGATTGTAGCATGGAGCAGTTTCAGGAAGGAAAATAAAAAGTAAATCTTGTATTTACCTGATGTTTGGACAGCTCAAGATGTCCATAGAAATTGTTCAGACTTATGTCGTCGAGTGGTCACTTTAGTGCAAGTGTTTATGGCATCATAGACACCACAGGAGATGGTACTTACGAGTTATAAGTTAGGAACTATTGATGTAATCCCAGGCACTAAGTGTTAGTACAGTTTCTTACCCTCATGCATAAATATATATTCTGATGATCGCATGAGAATAAAACTGACAGTTACCCTGCATGATGTTTATACAGTTTGCTGTGGCATAATTAATTATACAGGATGCCCTCCTCCCAAGTCTCACCCATGAAATTGTGGGTGCTTATTCAGATTGGCACTCATGACAGCATTTAAATTTTTTTTAAATACAGAAATCTCCGTATGTTGCACGTTCCAGTCACGGAACTAAGATGTAAAATTCCAAAAATCATGTAATTTGATCAAGTAGTTTTTTTATTCAAGAAAATCAAATTTTACTCGGTTTCGATCCAGGTGAAAAAAAAAATGAAATCAGTGAATCATTAGACAAGGGCAGACAACCTTAATGCATGCAGAAACTTGTCGAAATAACCACTGATTACCACTCCTTATTATGTTCTCTAGAGGAACATGACCTCATTTGACACTTATTGGTAAAAAACGGCAAATTTGTTTTTCGTAAATAATAAAAAAAAAAACAACTTGATCAATTTTTGTGATTTTTGGAATATGCAATCTTCATTCTATGACAAGTAAGTACAATAGAAAAGTTTTTCTTCATTTTTGTTTATTGCTATAAGTGCCAATCTGAATAATCTCCAAATTGTGAATAAAATCCACAATCGTTTCTGCAATCCAATCATAGTTGATAAAAATAAAATTCAGTTCATGACTAACTTGTCCACCAAGTTTCACTTATGAATGACAAACATCTTTTTTTTTGGTGCCATTTAATGATAAGCACCCCTGAATATGACGTGCAAAGTTATGAATAACTCTGAGACATCCTTCTTTTTGGCCTGATTGTTGCTGTGATAGCCTTCTTTTTAGTCTGAGAATTGCTTTGCTAGGCATAGGATAACCCTAAAAATAGAAATCTGGAAAGAATCAAGTTAATTTGAAGCTCATTTAGGATCATATCTACTATTGAGATAATTGTCAAAGTGTCCTTGAATATCACTGAATGACAATAAAATAAGGACTGTTGAACATTCATTATCGAACCTTGGTGGGTAAGTCGGGCAGAGAAAGGATTGTGAATTTTATTAAAAACTATCAGGTCGCTTAGCATTACCTGGTCGTGAAATATGCATAAATATTATATTTGAATTGATACAGAAACTGAGACATGTGCATGCGAGTATTATGGTTTTTTTCTAAACAGTTCACTTTTTGTAAGTAAAAATAAGAGCTGATATCGATACCAAAACCTAAAGACAGTGAGCCAAGTACGATAACCATTAGACCAGCTTGATACAATCTTTAAAAAGTGTTTTCAAACCTACTTATTCTTAACATAAAGGAGCTGTTATGTTTACCAGCCGTGCATGCACATTCGTGAAACAGTTGGCAAACAGATAAAAATCTGATGACTTCAAAGTACCAATTTTTCCATTTTGAACCCTTAGAAGCCCTTTTTTTTTTTAAATGAAAACTGATTAAAAAGTTTTCTACATGTCGGAATACCCTATATATAAAATTTCAAGTCTGTAGATCAAAAATTCGTTGAGTATATTCTCACTGTTATAGATATATAAATTCTATGGTTGACATTTTTTTAGGTCACTCTATATTTCATAATTTCAAGTATTTTATATTTGAATCATGTCTCTCACTTAGTTGTATGTTTAAGTTTCTATTAGTCAATCCTGGTATTCGTTGCAATAGCACTTGAGATTTGATGATAGCCCTTGAGTTAGAAAATCTGTCATAACTTGAGCCACATGATATGATTATACCACTTTAGGTGTGAAATGAGAGCACTTCCTTTCATGTTGTTATTATTTTAAGGTCTCAGAAATGGAAGACACTTTTGTAGCCCTAATATCTTGGAGAACCTTTGACTGATCATTAGGCCTATGACAACAGCATATTCTTTTCCCTGTATCGATTTTCAAGTATATATCCGTTGATATCTTATATGTTTTTATGTAGAGTGATGTGGTTCTCGGTTGATTAATTGTGTCTAACTGTGTTGGATATATACTTGAGTGTCAAAACAATGAAAAGAATATGCTGTTGTCATAGCCCTACTGATCACTCACTCTTGGAAGCGTCTTTGCGTTCAGTAGTTGAATTAAATCTATGTTTGTGTTAGCCATGATATAGTATATTCAGAAAAATGTGCAAAACCAATTCTTGATGTCCAATTAATAAAGACCAGTTCTTTCAGTCTAGTTAATAAAGAGTTTTATTCCAAATTCCCAGATAGTGACTACAATAAAACGTACCTCAAGAAGACTGGTTATTACATCGGCTGTGACGTTTTGAACATAAACAATCACTAAGATGAGTTGGATTATTTCGACTATTATTTTTTATCTTGGTTGTTATTTTCAGAACGTTTCCACTGATGTAATCTTCGACTTTCTTCAGGTGCATCATTTTGAACTTGGAAAAATATACATGAACTCATGGTGCAACGGTTAAAGGCATTGCATAAACAATCAGTTCTAAATAACAGTATGGTCATGTTGAAAAAGGGTGAAAGTTCTTGGGTTCGTAGATGTAGAACAGTTGAGGTAGTAGGTTCAGTTTATAGAAGAAGGCTAAAAAAAAATGTGGAAAGGAGTGATAAAAATGGAACTGAGGGAAAGGATAAAAACCTAATCAGAGATCAGTTACTTTGGAAATCAATCTCTTAAAGCCGTCTTATGCATACTAGTATGTAAAATTGGCTTTAAATCGATAATGACGATGCTGCTGCTACTGCTGCTGCTGCTGCTGCTGCTGATGATGATGATGATGATGATCATCATCATCATCATCATCATCATCATCATCATCATCATGGTGATTCATACAATTGATTACATTGATTTATTTCAAGTATTCATTCTTTTTTCTTTTAGTTATTCTGTAATCTATAACAACATCAGAACACGTTAATAAAAATTGATATCTCATAAGTTATTGTGACATGGCTTGGGACACATGATTCACATACATTTAAGGAGAGCTAAACTGGTTGGAGTCAATTGAAGTTGTGTGTTTGAATGCAGTTTTCTTGCCAACTCAGTTACCAGTCGTTGTTACCCAACACGGACTTCTATTATTGTACTCCTTGTACTTGTTTTGTCATTCACCTTGGAGTTTTGGTTCTATTTATATTTATAAACAAATTGCGCTGCCCATTCCGAAATCTGCAAAATTCAATAATAAACAATTCAAGGGAGTGACTTTTTTTTTTGTTTTTGTTACTTCTTCCCCTAAATAAATTTTCCTATCTATTTATTTCACCATCGCCCATTTTTTCGAGGTATTCTATGGTAACATTCCCTGATTACAACACTAAAAAGAAAAAGAAAATAAATTAAAGCCAAAATCTGAGGTTTGTCACTTCCTTCAAAATCAAATATGGCTGAAGATAGCCAGAGCGATTTATTTTGGTTTGTATACACAGAGACCACGGGTTTGTTTTACTATACACATAGATTCGAAAAAGTTGTCAAAAAATAAATATATAGCAAATAAATGTTATCAAAGGCAAAATAAGTTACCTTTCTACCTAAGGGGATATGTTTTAAGTGTTTTTATTTAATGTAACATGTTTATTCAGTTTGAAAAACATACAGTGTTTATCTGTATATTTGAAAAAGTCAAATGGTGGCGAGGTCTCTGATGAATACGTTTGAGAAAATGAGTTCAAACTAAAAATTATATAAAATACTGTTAGAAACTCACTCAATATATGTCAGCCTATGTTAGGATAACATATTGAATAAGTTTAGCATTTTGTATAATTTTTTAGTTTGAACTCATTTTCTCAAACTTAACATATTCAACAGAGACCTCGCCACCATTTGTCTTTTTCAAATATACCGATAAACACTGCATGTTTTTCAAACTGAATAAACATGTTACATTAAATAAAAACACAAAAAATTATCCAGTTAGGTAGAAAAGTAACTTACCTTGCCTTTAATAACATTTATTTGTTATACATTTGTTTTTTTGGCAACTTTTTCGAATCTATGTGTATAGTAAAACAAACTCAAGACCACAGCAGGTGAGGTAAGAGGACTCATGAGTAGAAGTCACATAGGCCATCATCAAAGATTTCTTTTTACCTGTGGTGTTCTCTAGAGTCTAAGTGACAACAAGTCTCCCCAGATTTCCAGTACTCTCCACCTATATCGATAATATTAATTTCTCGTTGGCAGTGACCATTGGTCTTCACTGGAATTTGGGTGGCAACAAGACTCCCCATGGTCCAATTCCTCTTCACACTCATCCAGCGGAAGTCTTGTAGTGCTTTCTCTCCTCGGTCTTTCCATCCTCCTTGACTGATGCCAATCCCCCATTTTTTACAATTATAGTTTCAGTTTTCTTGCTTCTATGTGGTGTTTCTTTGTGTTTTATCTCTGTAGCAGTTTCTATATGTCCGGCTTTTGCCTGTAGCTCATGTGTATTAGTCGCCATATTCAAGGGGTTTCCTTAATATTTCAGCCGTTTATCATTATTATTATCATTATTATTATCATTATTATTATTATTATTATTATCATTATTATTATTATTTATTATTATCATTATTATTATTTATTATTATTAATATTATTATTAATATTATTAATATTATTATTAATTATTATTATTATTTATTATTATTATTGTTATTTTATTATTATTTATTATTGTTATTATTGTTATTATTATTTATTATTTTATTATTGTTATTATTATTAGTTATTATTTTTATTATTATTATTTTATTATTTTTATTATTGTTATTTTTATTATTTATTATTTTTTATTATTGTTATTATTATTATTATTATTATTATTATTATTCATTTGGGATTCTCATACCAGTTGTTACCTGTGTTTTTTTTATTCTCTAGAGGGAGTTACAGCGAATCATGTCAAATTTCGAATACTCTCTGTTCCATTTCACTATAACTCTTTCTTACAAATTTTACCTCATACTAGAGTTTTCATTATAGAAATTGTCCCAGAAAGACATGAAGCCACTTGATAAAAGGAGCTAAAAAAATACTGCTTCAGGGTTAACTAGGCAATCATAAGTGTTAAATGTATAGATTCCGACCAAGAAGATATCAATTCTTCTCCCTTTGTCAGAAATATTGCTCATGGAATCTGAAGGACAAAATAAGGGAAGCAGGAGTTACGAGGCTGTCAAAAATAAACCCAAGATCCACTTTCTACTCTGCTTAGAGTTGATAGTAGATATGACTAGTTGAGGTAACCAGTGTATTATTTTGAGCTTATATTTTGTTATATTTTGCTAGTACTATTATACCAAGATTTTTAGTCTTCTATAGTAAAAATGGTTGAAGTACTCGCTTATGAGTACAATTATCTTGAGACCACCTAAGCTATGCCCAGAGTGGGTTCGCTCTTGATAAAAAACGTTTCTCATGCCTGCTTTAACAGGTTCTATGAAGACCTGCAGTCAAAACAGGATGTTCTTTGATGAGTTGACAGCTTGGAGTCTAAAGGAAACGAAAACCAGGAAGACCACCTCCTCCTACTTATGACCTCAAGAATTTGATCCTGTTTGACCCTTTCTTGTACACAACCCTAACATTGTTTGTACTTATGTAACGTATGATGAATGACCTTTTGCATCTGTGTATTTTTTTTTTTTCAGTACCTTTTGAGAATGGATATAAGCTGTTTTTTTGCACCATTAAAATGTAAAAAAGAAAAAAAAAACAATAAAAAAACAAAACCCTTGAATGGACCACTAAAGTAGGAAGCGAATCATTTTGGATGTGGGTCAAGTTGTGATATGTCCTCAAAGCAGAAAAAATAAACTTACTTGCTACTTATTATCTTTTAATTGTTTTTCGGTGTATATCTTTATCTTTTAGATACAATAGTTATTGTGTGCATATAATGTTTATATATATATATATATATATATATATATATATATATATATATATATATATATATATATACAAAGTGCCTTCAATAAGTTTCCAAACTTGTTTTGTACAGGCATTTAAAATTGTCATATACTCTTGAAAATTCATTATGTTATTGCTATACATCTTATGAGATGACTGACCCATGTTTATGATTTCAAGTTCAAATGAACAGCTACAGCAGGAATTTGAATACACCCTACTAAAGCCTGATTGCCACAGCTGGTGAAGTTCAAAAATGCAATGTGGGTGTGAAGACACTTTAGAAGAACGATATGCAATACAATTCTGTTTTAATATTGGAAAAAATGTAACCGAAATGTATGGAATGCTTCAGACTGCTTTTGGATCATCTTGCATGAATCAAACATCAGTTTTTGAGTGGCATAAGAGATTCAAGGAAGGCAGAAAATCTGGGAGGGATGATGAGAGGTGTGTGAGGAGCAAGGAAGTCAGAACACCAAAGCTGATGGGCCAAATAAAGAATTTCATGGATAAGGACCGTCATGTGTCTATAGAGACAATAAGTCCACAGTTTCATGTCAGCGTGGGAACTATACACACAATTATTCATGAGGAACTGAAGATGTGGAAGATTTGCTTGAAGTTTGTCCTAAGGGTGCTCAGAGAAGATCAGAAAGAATAACGTTGTCATAGGAATCAGGACAGTTTCTCATTCTACCTATCGTCCAGTCCTTGCTCCCTGTGACTTTTGGTTATTCCCTAAGCTTAAAGGAAACTTTAAAGGCTGTAGATATGAGACGAGGATGCGATGAGGGTCATTGACACACTTACACAAGAGAACTTCCATGGGGCTTTCCAGAAGTTGTTGGAATGGAATAAAACAAGTGCATTGCAGCTGGAGGAGATTACTTTTAAGGAGACTAGAGTTTCATGTGTCTACTGTAAATAAAAGTGCCCATATGAAAACAAGTCTGGAAACTTATTGAAGGCATCTTGTATATAATTATATACAAATAAAATTATAAAAGCATAAGAAAAGCTTTGCGTATGTGTTGAGGACTTTTGAAAAGACATTGTTTTTTTTTTATTCAATACATTTGAACTATATTGTACCCATTATATATTATATGGAAAAATTGCGCGCATGAAAAATAATATTCTTAAGGTTTTATTACACCTGGAAAAGTAAAGGACAAGAAATTCAACCTGGAAAAGTAAAGAACAAGATATTCTAGTAAAGTAAAAAATAAGAATTTTTTAGACTTAAAATATTGCAGCTAAAAATAAAATTTGAATATTGATAAATATTTTATTTATTATTTGCATATGTTGTTGTTTATTGTTGATTGTATTAAACAACAACATATGCAAATAATAAATAAAATATTTATCAATATTCAAATTTTATTTTTAGCTGCAATATTTTAAGTCTAAAAAATTCTTATTTTTTACTTTACTAGAATATCTTGTTCTTTACTTTTCCAGGTTGAATTTCTTGTCCTTTACTTTTCCAGGTGTAATAAAATCTTAAGAATATTACTTTGCATGCGCACAATTTTTCCATATAATCCATGATTTTTCCAGGCATTGCTATTGTAATAATATATAAATTTATAATATTTATTAATGATTGTCAAAAAAAATTAGCTCTCAAACACACATTTATGCAATATTTATCATTCAATCACAGTAGTTCCGAGCCAGGGTCTCTACCGAGACTGCGGTTCATGAATTCGTGATATGTATAGAGTGTAAATTAACAAAAAAGAAGATGGCACTTGGTGTCTTTTTAGATATCGTTGGAGCTTTTGACAACATACCCTTCAGTAGTATGTTCAAGTCGCTACGAGAACTCAGTGCGCCACCAGTACTCATCCGATGGATTGAGTATATGGTGAGGCACAGAACAGTTCAAGTAGAACTACTGAGGGCAACTGTTAAAAGGGAAGTAGTTAAATGAAACCCCCAAAGTGGGATTTTATCACCTTTACTATGGAACTGTATGCTGAATCCTCTTTTAAAGGAGTTTAAAAATAGGAATATTTATGCCCAAGCTGCTGCTGATGACATCGCAGTGCTGGTCGCGGGTTCAAAAGCATCATTGGTCAGACGCATTGCCAAAATAGGACTACATTTTTCATCAAATGTGATAACGACAAATTTGAGTTCATTCAAAGAATATGTATATCATAGAATTCACTAATATTTTTAATCGATAAATTCACCATTTTTTGCTATAAAATCATAAGGAGAGTTAAAAACAAATTAGTTATTAAAAAAAAAGTTCGGTTTTTTAATTATAAAAAAAACGATACACGAGATTAAACCTAAAATCTTTCCACCAACTCCCGGTACTCTAACCGTTACGCTAACATGCCATATTGGAAAAATTGCAGTAAAAAATATTTATATACAAAAAAAAAGTTATGTAAAATAAAAAAAGCGTTAGTCACTTATGTACTTACTCTCCTGTTTGTGAACCCACATATTTTGTTGTAACTTTTTTTCTACTGAACCAATTTTCGAATTTTATTTTTCAAAATGTAGCTAATGAGGTGTTCTATCCAACTATATAACCTGTTTGAAATTTGGTTGCGAACGGAATTAGTGGTGGGGGTTTGAATGTGTCTCGATTCATTCAATTTCGGACTTAAGCATATATTCAACCACTACCGTGGTTGAATGAATAGTGATCTCAAAAGTTTAAAAAGAAATTACTTGGGTTATATCAACTATAATTAAATCAAAACATTTAGCTCTCCAGCTATACCATATGACCTAAGGATAGATGATATCAAAGCTTTAAAAATTAACACAGTTTAACATATAAATGTATATTTGCACATGCGTAGAGGAGCACTTTTAATTGACTTACGCCTACCCAGTTCAAATTTTTTAATTTTGATCCCTATTTTTTATGCCTTAATTCCAAATCGAATTTGTTTCACAGGTTTGAATACCTCATATCTCAAATTTCAAGTTTGTAGACTAAAAATTGACAGAGTAGTTTCACAGGAACCATTTTGTGTCTGCACACGGATGCATACACACAAGATCACTTTATATATATATATATATATATATATATATATATATATATATATATATATATATATATATATATATATATAGTCATCCACATACAGTACTGTTTCGCTGTTTCACAGCTCATCAGTGCGGATAGACAGGCAACTACCTCAAGCCAGGATTGAAACCCGACCGTTTGTACGGCAGTCAAGGCTCCTAACCATTACGCTATTGGCGGCTGCTTGAACGAGTAGTGAGTTTAACGATGTTTTGACATCGTATATATGTATATAAACAATTTCGCTATATTCCAAAGTCCAATGTTCTATTCATCTTACTAATTAATTTTTTCCAAAATAAAAAACCTTGGTACATTTTATAAATCTCTTTTGTCTGTGGAGAACAATCAATATTGGATATTTCCTTCCTTGGGTTTATCAGAAAAAAAAAAGTTCTCAAAGAGAAAATACATAATGATGTAATATGTAAAATTCAGGAAACACCAAAATAACTCACATCGGCCTGTATCCATTGGGCGGCCATCTTGTTTTAAATATATATATATATATATATATATATATATATATATATATATATATATATATATATTAGACTACCTGTGACCCGTTGAAACACCACTATCCTTATTTGTTTCACTTTGGTTTGTTTTAAAAATTCATGAATTGAAAATATCTGTTAAAAACTTCTTCTTACATCAATGATAATTCTCATTGCTTCTATATTATCCTCATTATGATTATCCTTATTACAATCTCAAAACTGGGGAATATATTAGTATGTATTTTGTATAATTACAAATATCAAATATAGACGTCCTCATATATAGAGTATGACAATCTAAGGAAGGCAACTCCTTCCCAGTATTTAGGTGAATAAGAAAAATTTTATTGCCAAAATAATTACAGACAAGATTAATGTGTAGCATTTATGAGTGAGTAATTCTGTAGCCTAATTACTAATGGTGTCGGATCACAGTTTTGAATCTTGCCAAAAGTACAACCACGCTGCAGGGTGAACGATAAAAGTGTTGCCATAAAGAAAACAACACTACAGCTATATTTTAAAACTATTAAAAAAAATCAATTCAGGTACCTTGATTATGTAGTAGAGCTGATATCTGTTCAATATAGCTGCACCACCCTGAATCATCACCTCGATATGGGTCCAGAACTGGGAGCAGGCCTTTATCACAAGCACCGGTGGGAGCTCAGTGAATACTTGGCGGATGGGGGCGATCAGGCTAGCTTTGCTGTTGTAGGAGGTCATGTTGGTGATGTTCTCAAT
>NC_136490.1:33657075-33719575 GCF_053919585.1 Euprymna scolopes | reverse complement strand
TTGTTTGTTTTTCTTTTCTTTACTCATGTGATTCCGGTCCTTTCCGCATTGCTTTTGGCTTTTAAAACTTCCATGAATTTTTAATAATACGAAATTCATTTATTTATTTATTTGTGGACTGTTATCCTCATCTTCATAGTTGTTGTTGTATCATCACGTTTCGGCCAACTATTCCTCTGGCCTTCTTCAGGTGGTTAACCGTGATGGGATAGGAATGCTGAATCTCTAAACTGTATCCTCAGTAATTACTGCCTTCCATAGTTGTTGTCGTTTCATCACGTTTTGGCCACCTAATTCTCTGGTCTGCTTTAGGTAGGATTGAAACCACTATCTTCAGACAATGCTCACCTGGAACCATAAAGATTCAATGGCTGTATCCACTGCATCATGAACCCCTTTGGAGACGTTGAATCTCTACGGTTACAAGTTAAAACTTAATATCTATTGAGCTTAGTCTTTGAAATTCTGACTATATATAAGTATGTGCTTGTAGGTAGGATGGTAATTATGAATGTGCAGACAGTATGTCCTTTTTAATTGGTTATTGACCAAATTGTCAATTATGCCAATCTATCAACATACCTACCTTTCTAAATCTAAATACCTACATCAACTCTGTGGCATTTTTTAAGGTTTCTATCCTCTTTCCATGTTTTAATATATATATATATATATATATATATATATATATATATATATATATATATATTATGGCAGTAGAGTTTAGTTTCTTAGAAGTACATCCAATGAAACAACATGTGTTTACCAAACAGTGCTCAATGAGTAAACAAAGCGGGTATATTAAATTTATTTATACAAACATTAATGGCTACGTATGTGCATACATGTTTCTGTAATCACCCGTGCTGGGGGGATTACGTCTTCAGGCCAAGGATTACCGTTTTCAACGGTAATTCCTGTATTTTATTGATCTTTTAATGAAATTCTATTTTCTACTCCTTTGAAACCGAAAGAAATTTTAGTTCATTTCTTGTTCAAACTTGTAACCCGATTTTCATTTCTATTATTCGTTTTCTACATTTAACACATACCAATTCATTTTAATGCAAATCGTTACTAGTCATAATTATCAATTGTAACTGGTCTGAACAGGCACTTTTCACTTGGCTTTCTGATTTACCTTTTTTTTTCGATTTTGTCGACTTTAAAATCAATGAATTTGTATTAATGTTCTTTTCCATTTATTTTGAACTTCAGTTTTCTAAAGTTGTATTCTGTTTGGCTTACTGTTTAAACTTGACTTAATGTTTTACTTCTTCTAAACTCTTTTTACAACCACCGAAAATGTTATGTTTCTGATCGAATTTGTTTATCATTATCTTTTTTGTGTCTACATAACTTGTCAAAACTTAGCAAAACTGTCGGTCATGGTTTAACTCAGAACTAATTTAATTTTGGCTTATATAGTTCAATGGTCAATGTAAAAAAAAAAAAAAAGGCGAAAGTCCCACTTTTGATAATAACTTTAATTCTCTTCATCATTAGAGATTCACTATTTGGTCAATATTATAGACAATGAAGTCTCACATTTCATATGACCATATTTTAGTCATGGTTGAAATTTTGACAGAATTTCAACATCTGATTTTTCTAAATTCGATAAATGGAACTGATGCTGTTTAATAACACCAATCATGATGCTAAATTTGGATGTGATCAGATATATTTTTTTTTTAGTTATTGACATTTCCGTCAAATATATTCAGGAATATTTCATGCAATATAAAAAAGTAAGATAAGACTTTGACTCATCTTTCCATTGTCAGGTGGATGTATGCAGTCTTACAGCTTCTTTCTTTTTTTTTTTTACAAGGGAGTCACTGCTTTTTAAGGCCCGAAGGCCATTCAAGGATAAGGGTCAATGAGTGCCAGAGGGTAAGTGAGATAATGATTGGTAATGGTGGAAATTTGGTAGAATTTGGTTATTTAAAATGACGGCTCAACAATAATTTGTTTGCATTGGACTTGAAAACTAGCATGTTGGAAAGAAACTTTGTTCATGAATGTGCTTAGTTTTAGACAGTGATAGAGGGTAGAGAAATTGCTGACAGTGTTACTTATGTTCTTTGTTTTAATTGTATTTTGACCTTCACATTTTCCCACACTGTGCGTTTCAATAGAAACTTCTTTCAAATTTGTTATACTATTTTTTTTTTCAAAAGCTAAAACTTAGAACCAGTTTTCACCAACAAATTAAAAGTTTAAGAGAGTTAATTCAACGTACATTTGATCCGTCCATTTGTACGCAGAGAAATGAATATAGACAACATGAACAAAAGTTGAGCAACATAAAATCCGTTGTTTTTTTTTTAGTCTTCATTATGTTGTAATCTTTATTTTTCAATCTTCTGTAAATGGTGACTAAACGATCAACAGCTGAAAGTTACCAAGTAAGTCCAGATTTCTCGTTACTTTTTGATATGCGGCATCTTGACGAGTTACAGGTGAATGGTAAAATGTATATTAACTTCAAGAGAATGATAAAGAGGCTTGCCTTTTTTCTGTTGTTCTTAGCCTTCGGGCTGGGATCAAAGTGTAGTATCTGACCCGGCAGATACTGCAAGCAAAGACCAGATGTGGGGGCAACCCCACATACTTGACCTTTAACCAGCTCCCATTTCTTACCTCTCGGGAGCTGGTCCCCTTTTTCCCTTCCCCCTCCCTTCACTCCTCACATTAAAAATCGGCCTTGTGCCTAATTTGCTCAGTGGGGGAGCAAATAAATACCTACTGCAAGCAAAGACCATATATGTGGGGGTAACCCTTCATACTAATTGTCACTATCCAGCTCCCATTTCTCACCCATCGGGAGTTGGTCCCCTTTTTCCCTCCCCCTCCCTCTCTCTCTCCACATTAAAAAACGGCCTTGTGCCTAATTTGCTCAGTGGGGAAGCAAATAAATACTCCTTGGTCAATGTAGGGACAACCCTTCATAGCAATTCTCACTATCCAGCTCCCCTACTCCCTGGGGAGTTGGTCCCCATTTCCCCTCCACTCCTCACAATAAAAATCGGCCTTGTGCCTAATTTGCTCGGTGGGGGAGCAAATAAATACCCTGTTGTTCTCAGCCTTCGGGCTGGAATCAAAGTTTAGTATCTGTTCTGCAGATGCTGTACTTAAGGTAATTTGTCCCAGTCAATGGCGGGGAAACCCTCTATACTGGGACAATTATTATTTTTGGTAAGCAGAGTGCCCCCTTTTTGCCTAATTTTGGGGAGCTGGTTTTTACCCCACATTAAAAACGGCCTTGTGCCTAATTTGCTTTGGTGGGGAAGCAAATAAATACAATAAACTACCTCTAACCCAACATGCGTACATCACTAATAATGAATAAATTATTTTGTTTCTGAATTTTTGATATGAAGATTGATAATTCATATTATTTGGATTTTTAAAGCTACTCCATGTTTAAATGAATGAAGATACACATATCCCTTTTGTCATTATCATTTCAAATTTAATTTTCAGTTTATGTGCTAATAAGCAAAATTTATAATTACCCATATTTATTTTCTTAATAACATTTCCTCCGATGAGATGAGCTATTCATTGAAAATCCATGGATTAAGTAAAAACTTTTAAAATTATTTGTACTCCTTTGTCAAACAATAAATTTTGTTGTAATTCTACATAAGTTAATTCTGAATTTCCATTTATATATATATATGGGGGGGGGAATAGGTCTATTCACTTATATTTCACTTTTTATTTATACCAGTCCTTTAATTTGTGAAGCTCGATGTAACTACAAATAAATGATAAAATAAATCCAAAGTGAAAAAATGATTGCAACTTCTCTTCCAATTTTCGGATTTTGTATTTTTTTATTTTCTTTGTCCTGCAAAGCCCAAAACAAAAACAACAATTTCCCTCAACCAAACCAAACCAAACCAAACCAAGCACCATGAATAAATATTTGAAAATATAAAGAATTCGAAACATAAGTTGTTTTTTTTTTCCAAAAGTCAATCACGTTCTGCAAAGACAAAAACAAAAGCAACAATTTTCCTCTATAAAACAACCAAACCAAACACCACAAACAAATATTTGAAGATATAAAGAACTTGAAGCATAAAAAAAACTTTTAGCAAGATAGCTGAACTTGAAAAGGCTAGGTATGTTTTAAAACAAAACAACCAAACAAAACCAAACACAATGAATAAATATTTAAAGATATAAAGAATTTGAAACATAAGTTTTTTTTTTCTCCAAAATTGCTGGATTCAGCATTAAATAACCTGAAAAGGGTTTATATGCCGTTAAACAATCTAATATTTCCGCTTATATATTGTTTTTCTTTCTATTTTAGAGCGACACACAATAAGAGGTTGAAGCAGTTGGTGGCAGTTGAGTTGTCATTTTTCAACTCAAATATTCAATTGTTAAAAGAAGAATTGTCTGAACTTAACAGTTCAGTCAATATTTATCAACATGACAAGTACGTAAAAAATATGTTTTCATTTCTTCATTCAAGAGTTCTGTTTGTATAAGTTTTTACATTTCAAGGGTTGTTTGGCCGACAGAAACCAAAATGAAACCGCGAAAGCAATGTCAATAATCTTATTATATTCTCGAGGTAAACAAAAACATAGACGGATGTGACATTATAGAACCACACGTTACGTCCTGTCACCAGAATCTAAACAAATTCAAAAGTAAGCGAAATCACTTAAAGCAAGAACGAATGTTAGTTTTTAATATATTCGGTAAGTGCAAAAGTTGTTGCAGTTTTATAATTTCATCTTGAAAATGAAAAACTGTATTTTCGAAAATCTTTATTCATAACAATAACGACCTTTCCTCTTGATAACTTGGTTCACTCTGTTAACGAGCTTATAAATGCCACACTTGTAAAATTATTTAGGTTTTGATGTGAAATATGAATCTTATATTCAATCTTCTCATGCTATTAACCTAATAGCATCTAAATAGTTTTGTAATCCTTGAAATAAATGATAATCCGAAGGCGCTAGGTCAGGAGAATATGCAGGATGGGGAAAGATTTCGTCCAAATTCTCTTTGAGGATTTTTTGTACTGTGTGAGGACGAGCATTATCATGATGGAAGATGACTTTTTTCCTGTTGACTAAAGAAGATAGTTTTCCTGTTAATATGGGTAAGAATAATGCAGAAAAAATATGAATGATGCTTTAATAATCTGAAAGAAAAAAGTTATAAATTAATCATGGTGATATGTTTAAGAAATAAGAATATCAAATAAATAACAATGCAAATTTTTTAATATATATATATATATATATATATATATATATATATATATATATATATATATATATATATACATTTTTGTCTGTCTGTTGTTATTGGTGGTTGTCTTGCTTAGGGAAAGTTTAGGAACCTGTTGCCAATCTAGGTCCATTTCCTTCAAGATTCAAAGCAAAGTATTTTCAACCTGTGTGTAATATTTCAGTAACAAAATAAACAGTTCTTTATGCATACATGCGGGTGTTTTCATGCAATAAAGACATATGGAGACGTTCGCTGAGTTTTCTTCAAGATTTTATTTGGAGAGAATGGGTTTAGAGAGAGAGAGAGAGAGAGAGAGAGAGAGAGAGAGAGAGAGAGAGAGAGAAAGGCTAATGTTATCGTTTATACATACATGCGGGTGTTTATACAGGGTCTTTTTATTCTCTTCATCGTCGCTGTTTCTCTTTGCCGTGTTTCATGGGTAACTGTCTACCGTCTCATCTGTGTAACTTAGATGAATAAAACTGTTATTGCAGGAAAAACACAAAGGAGTTTTCTTCATGGTTTTATTGGAAGGGAATGAACTTAGAAGAGAGAGAGAGAGAGAGAAAGAGAAAGAGAGAGAGAGAGAGATACTAATGTTATCGTAGCTTGTTATTTACTTAAAATTAACTTTTCTAACTTGATGAAATGATTTATGTGCACGGACAGACAAGATTACAGGCAAAATATTTTCAGCCTGTGTGTAACATTTCATTAACAAAATAAAAGGTTTTATTTGGAGAGAATGGGATTAAGAGAGAGAGAGAGAGAGAGAGAGAGAGAGAGAGAGAGATGCAAGTGTTACATGTTTTTTTTATTCTTTTCATTGCTGTTTCTCTTCTCTTTGCTGTGCTTCATGGATGACCGTCTATCTGTTTAACTAATATGTTTAACTAAGATAAACCTTTTATTGCAAGAAAGCCATATGAAGACGTTTGCTGAGTTTTCTTCAAGGTTTTATTCAGAAAAAAATAAACTTAGGAGAGAGAGAGTAATGTTATCATAGCTAGTTATTTACTTATAAAATTACATTTCTAACTTGACAAAATGAGTGATGTGTACCGGACGGAGACATTGATAAGATTCGTTAAGATTACCAGTTTTCTACATCATTGATGGCAACTCGAGCGACTAATTTGAAAAATTTTGTTTTTTCTCGCTCAAAAAACGTGACATTATTCATCATCGTTCAACTCCTGTTTTGTCTATGACGTTTGACCTCTGACTCCTGCCACAACTTTATTTCACCCGTCTGTGGTAGCGATTCTGTTTGCAGATTAAGGTTATCCTGACATGCACTAAATGTGACTCTTGTTAAAATTCACACTAGCTAACTTAATCGCTACTGATATAGAGTATCAGGTGTTTATTCTGACATCTTGCATTGCATATAATAATTGCACCGTGAATAAGTAGATTTGCAGCGGCAACCTCTTCGGAAACTTAATATTGCATGGGATTACAGATGCTTTATATGCTCAGACGATCCATTCACGTGAAATCACCTTTTTCTTCACCTTATTCCCTTTACTTCACTTTTTGTTATCAAGTAAGATCTTTGACTTACTTGCAGTTTCATCAAATACTTTTGCAAGCAAAATCCGATCCCGCATTTTGCTAATTCCTACCTTCTGATGATAAGGAAAGTATTTCTTCGAAACTTCACGGATTAAGGACTATCCACTTGTTTAGTGTTTTCTTTTCAAATTTAATATGTTTTTAGCTCTTTTTCAAAGTGTTTTTTAACGTGTTTTATTGACTATTTTCTCTTTTATATATATACTAGCATTTCAGCCCGGCGTAGCCCGGGTGTTTGGAGGTGTATGCTGAGCAAAAAAAAAAAAAAAGAGTAAATTTTTTTTTAATTTGACCCCTATTATGACCCCTTAAAATTTATAGTTTCGGGCTCAAATCACTTTATTAAATTAGATCCAGGTTCAAGGAACCTATATCTAAAATTTCAAGTGTCTAGACCCAAAATTGTCGGAGGAGTTTGGTAGAGTTCTTAAAGGTCAAATCGTTGAAATTTGACCCCTTAACAGCCAAATTTCTGGCTGACACCCGTCACATCGATTTTCCCAAATCTCAGTACCCGGTATTTCAAATTTCGAGTCTATAGACTAAAAATTGACAGAGTTATTGCGTAGGGAAATGTACACAGACAGACAGACAGACAGACACGTTCACTTTTATAGATATATAGATAGATATATATATATATGTTTTATTAACCATTTTCTCTTATATATATATATATATATATATATATATATATATATATATATATATATATCATTGAATCATTGAATGAAACAAAAAACGTTGCAATAATCTATCACCTCACAACAATTGATTGGATTCATCTTTCTGGGTCGTAATACGATATGCATAGCAACGCATCATAATAAACCTTTTGTTGTTTGATGATGACATCAGCTATGCTAGGTAAAACGATGATGCTCTGATACTATTTGCAGTTTTACTCCTACTCCTCGTGCCCTCTCCTTTAATATGATGTGATGAAATCTTGTTTGAAGTTCACTGTTGATTACAAATATCTACTTCAATTAGATCGTTGAAATGGCTCTTATCTATACTCGTATAAATTTATTTATTTTTTGTGCATTTATATTCATATTAAAAACCCTTTTTTTTTACTAGTTATTTAAAAAAAAAAAGACAACTTTGTTATATATGGGTCGTCGAATTGCATTCATCTGCAAAAATATCTAGCTAATTTGCATATTCTTTTAAACATTCATTTTAATTAATTCCCTATTAATTTTTTTTTCGGTTTTCTCATGGGATGATCATCTTTAGTTAACTATTACGTAATATTTGTGTAAAAAGGTTATAGTAAACACAAACCTCTTTCTATATATATTTATGTATGTGCATATATATTTGTTTAAAAAACATTTGCCTACTAAACTCCTCTGTCAGTTTTTGGTCTACAGGCATGAAACTTAATATATAGGGTATTCAAACCCATGCGAAACTTTATATTTGTGTTTTAGCCGGGGAAAATCGGTGCAAAAATGTGAAATTTAAAGAAATGGAATTTGCCAGGTGAAGGTTGAACGACGGCATTATGAATATGCATGCGTAACGTAATAGCTATTGGTTCATGTTTTAATTTTTAGCCTTGTAGCAAACATGTCTTCAAAGCTCAGGCATTAATGTCAAAGGAAAAAATAAATCATAAGCTAAACATTTTGGCTTCGATTTTCAGTGGTGGCGCATGAGTCATTTTTGTTTTAAACTTTTTAAATCATTACTATTAACATTTATTGAGTCTAATATAATATAATAATAAATACGAAGCCCCATTAATTCCCCATTAACTTTTTCGGTTTTCTTATGGGATGATCATCTTTAGTTAACTAATACGTGTAATTATATTTATGCAGATATTCTACATGATTTATACTTGCATAATATTTGCGTAAAAACGTTATAGTAAACACAAACCTATTTATATATATATATTTATGTATGCATATATATATATATTTGTTTAAAATATATATAATATATATATATTATATATATAATATATATATTATATATATAATATACATATAATATATATATATTATATATATATAATATATATTATATATATATTATATATATATAATATATATATCATATATATATTATATATATTATATGTATATATATATATTATATGTATACATATATATATATAATATATATATTATATGTATATATATATATATATATATATCAGAGGTTCGTGGGAGTGAATGACTATATAAGTCCCTCCCTTTTCAGATTGAGTGGCAATCAATATTTATATAAATAGACATTGTGGATACCATTTATCAGCGCTTCTTCTAGATCAATAAGGATAATTTTGTAGCAATATTTAGATGTATGTGTTTGAAAATAAGTTTAGAATAAAAAAGATCATGCTAGTGTATGTTGGATACAAAAAGATGAAGAAACACAAGGGCATATATAGTGATGGATGATGGAAAACGAATCGAGTCTGCTAAGCCAGCTTTTGACACTAACTTCCTTTTCAGACACCTTACCTAGCCTTGAACTATAGATGTCCACCTATAAAATTGTACATAAGAACGGCTAAAAAAGGAATACTTTCTTTTTTTTTTCTTCTTTTTTTTAGTTTTTTTTTTTTTTTCTTTAAAAACTGTATTTCATTTATTTTCCATCATGGAAAACCTTGGTATATAACAAAAGTGGCATTTGTATTTCAAACAAGAATGTCACATTCCAAAAATGATGGCGTTTTAATGAGTTTTGTAACCTTCACTTGTTTTTTTATTATTGTAATCAAACAAAAGAGTTCGCATAAAAATTTGACTGTATTTTTATGTTGCATTTGTAAATGGAATAAAAAATAACAAAGATGCAATAATAGTTTTGCAAGTTTCATAACTCATTATCTTATACACTAACATACTTGCCATAAAAGAAAACGTTACTTTTAATGACAGCGCTATTTACACATGTAGAACAGTGGATAAAGACGTAGTTAAGAGACGTTCTGCAGTGAATTTGACCTGGAAGTTGTGTGTTCAATTCTTGATGAAGTAATTCAAATAAAATTAAAAAGTATAGAATGGCGAATGTGGTCTATTCATCCACAGTTAAATGTCCACTTCACAGGCTGGCATGTGTTGGACGACTTTTACAAATTGATTTCCAAACTAACTTATCTCTGGCAAGGTCTTCATTATTCATCCCGTTTTTCTTCCAAATCCATCCTTTCACACTTCCTCCAATCTTGTCCTTAGTCTTACCTTGCAAACTGACCCTGCTATCTCAACTGTTTTATATTTACTAATTCAAGAACTCTCATCCATTCTTTCAATATGACCATACTAACAAAGTTTACTGTTCTGTTCTCTCTATATTATGGAGATTTAATCTTACTTTGACATCCCCAGATCTAAATCTGCCGTTAAGAATCACGTTACATTGTATCATTATCATATCATTGCTTTTCATGCAACGCATGTTCTCAACTCAACTGGTCAACTTTCATCTCTATTACTACATCATCACATAGCATATATATGCCTAACAGATTCTTCCTTTAGTCGGTAGTGGTAACGCTCTGCTTCTTAGTAATGGAATAAGTTCCCTGAACTTACCCCATCCACTTCCAACTTCTGCTACACAGAATTTTCCATGTTTCATCCTCGTGGGGATTCGTCAGGCTATTGTTCACAAGAATGAATGCGGAAAATTCTGTTACCATAATTGTCATATATGGTTTTAAAACGTACAACCAAGCTCAACCCACGTATTGAGCACTGTTGAAGTAAATACATGACAATAAAAGTATTGGAAGTGTGGAACCCGGGCAGTGTCGGGTCTTCCTGCTAGTATTGCACATATATTTTCAATGTCATATCCTAGACCGTATTAACTTACGTTCTCAAGAGGGTAGAGTTAGACACAAGATCGGTTTTTAATGTGAGGGGAAATCTAGCTCTGAAAAAAAGGATATTATTGGTTGGGACAAAAATTAAAATTACCTCAGTCTAGAAGGATTTTTTCCATTGATCGAGGACCGAACAGATTAAGTGCATTATCAAAACAGATACTGGACTTTGATCATAGCCAAAAGACTTAGTCTTTTTCACTTATTTGTTATCGTACTGTTTTTGGTATCGCTTCTTCGACTTGATTTTTTTTTTCTGTTTTTCTACTTTACACATTTATATATGTTCGTCTTCACTTATTTAAATCTATGTTTTCTTTTTTAATTAAATCTATATTTTTTATTTAAATCTATATTTTTTATTTAAATCTATATTTTTTTATTTAAATCTATATTTTTTTATTTAAATCTATATTTTTTATTTAAATCTATATTTTTTATTTAAATCTATATTTTTTTATTTAAATCTATAGTTTTTATTTAAATCTATATTGTACATTCTTTGCTTGATTGTTAATGCTAATAACAATGGAAGTCATTGTCTCTGGTGAGTTTGTATTATTTTATCTGTTTCCTGCACAGAAGAAATGGCTAATAATAATAGGTTATTTGTATCATCCATATTAATGTCTGATTTCCATAATTAAATACTTCACTACTCTACAGATATTGCATCGCATATGGCTTAATCACGTTTACATACCGGATTTTTTACAGCATAATCACATTTGACACATTGGTTCCCCTCAGATCACCGAAGTTAAGCAACGATGAGCCTCGCCAGTACCAGATGGGTGACCATTGGTGACTTCCAGGTGCTGTATGTGCTCTTCGCTTAGTATTTCGGTATTTGCAGTCGTCCTGAACTTCTCCTTGCCACTGGACTCAGTGCCAAAAGCAGTGCCGATTCAGGAGAGGTGTGGTTAGAGATTGTGCAACTCTTGCCTCACAATTACACATGCAGCTTCCGCCTCAGGGGGTATCCCTTGACTTTCGAGACTGAACAGAGGCAACCTACTGGATTTTTTTAGATCAGTGAAGTTAAACAAACTTAAACCTCGTCAGTATCAGATGGGTAACTATTTGAGAATACCAGGTGCTGTATGTAGGAGGATGTTGACAGCTCCATGCAAAAACTGCAAAAAACCAATATTGTCATCTTCCCTGACAGGGATATGCAAGTGACTGGAGACTGCTTGTGAATTTTATATTTCCATGAAACTTCCCCCTTCGGAAGAGGCTGATTCAACCAGCCTCGGGTGAGTGCTGCTTCGGTTGTTCATTACTGGATTTATTTGTTTTCAAACATAAATTAAAATGCAACAGATCTACGTCATCAATTGTTCTGGCATATTATATCAATCGAGAACAGCACCTCTTTTGTGAGAATGAAGTATAGTCTTACGAATGAAGTATAGTCTTACGAATGAAGTATAGTCTTATGAATGAAGTATAGTCTTAACGACAGTGCGCAGTCTGAAAAAGGAGTGGGCTTATATAGTCATTCACTCCCATCCACCTAACATATATATATTACCAAGTATTATCTCCTCATTTTGAGAGGTGAGGAAGGTTGTTGCTAATTCTCTGAGGTGCCCCTACCGATACATGCTGATGCGTCTATTCTCTGCTATTTTCGTACGTTAGAGTGCCTCCTCAGAGAAGCTGACTTTCCCCACATTCCGGCCTTGTGTCACATCTTGGTGCACTGGAAAGCATACATAAAAATAGTTTAAAGTCCATTGAACTTGGAGCATGGGGGCATGGTTCTAAAACATGCAAGCGTGAAATTTAAAAGGTAGAGAATAAAAGTAAATACATAAATATTTAAAAGGAAACAAATGCAGTTATAGGGGGGGGGGGCGTCCAATAAGTAATACGCCAGATCCATTTGTAATAGCAGTAGAGCAACGAAACTTGTCACAGTTATTAGTCTCCTTCTGCATAGTAATTATCCAGAATTACACATTTCTCCCATTGTTTAATGCAGCTCTGGAGACCTTTTTTGTAGAATACTCCAAGTGGATCCTTTAATCACGACATGACTTTAGAAATCAATGTAGCATCATCTGGGAACCGCTTTCCTTTCAAAAACGAATTCATGACTGGGAAGAGGTAAAGCCAGAAGGTGCAAGGTCACACCAAACTCAGTTCAAACACTCGTAAATCAGAAACCGCAATCAATTCAGAGTTGTAATTTATTTATGACATAATCCATAGAGATATAAATCATTACACATGCAACATTTCATTTAGATCAGAAAACTGGAAGTGAATCAGGTGCATTACTTATTGAACACCTCTTATAATTTTAGTAATATTTTATGAAGTGGCCAATCATATAGTTTACCTTTTTTTTTAATGTACTAACCGAAAAGTTGCCTAAATGGTTACTATTAATCATGATCATGTTTGTAACATTACACCAGGCCAATTCATTTACATCATTATAAACAACTGATCGACATTATGGACAGAAGCAGCTGTTTGTTTTCATTGGAATTTTGTAAGTAGTTGACTTAATTGATAGTGACGTCTCTCTTTTGTTAGTAATGACAGAACACCAGCGGCATTCATCCTAGGCGGATTGAACTGGCTCCCTCCAAAAGTGGAAGTGTATAGGGAATATCAAATTCACAAGCAGTCCTCAGTCGCATGTATATCATGATGACATTGCGTTTTTTCAGTTCTTTGTGCAATATTTTTTAACTCTATATATGTTTCTAATTATTATTATTATTATTATTATTATTATTATTAGTAGTAGTAGTAGTAGTAGTAGTAGTAGTAGTAGTTTACTATTTTAGTACTGTTTACGTGAGATATCCAACATCTTATGCTAAATTTAATATAATTTCACCCGAAACTTTTGGAAGCTCTAGGTATTTATTAATATTAATAGTATCATAGCGAGCTAAGATTCCTTAAAACTTACCTAAGTGTAATAAAATATTATAAAACCCAGATGATAACTAATTATTATTATATTTTTAACAATATTTTGAGATAGCATCTCTCTTTCAAGTATAATTGAATACAGAATATTTTTCGTTGCGTTTTGATATTCAGTAACAATACAGGGATAAAGAAAACAACGCTACAACTTTATTTTAAAACTTTTATTGAAAAAATCAATTCAGGTAACTTGATTAGGTAATAGAGCTGACATCTATTCAATGTAGCTGCCTTGGACCTCAATCACCGCCTCGATACTGGTCCGGAACTGGGAGCATGCCTTTTCCACAAGCGCCAGTGGGAGCTCGGCGAATACTCAGCAGATGGCAGCGATCAGGTTGGCTTTGGTGTTGTGAGAGGTCATGTTGGTGATGTTCTCGAAATATGACCAAACAAAGTAGTCTAGCTGGTTCATATCAGAGGAGGAGGGGAGGCATATGAGAGAAGGGTACAAAGTCGTAGCACTCCTTCTAAATCAAACCTGGGTCTCTTTGGACTTTTGGGCTGGTGCCAAGTCCTGTTGCCACACCCAGAGTCTACCAGCGGCCACCTGATTGCACCAGGGGATCACTACACTCTTCAGCACATCCATGTACACTTTGGTGTTGACTTTCAAGTCGACTTCGAAGATGTGAGGTGGCATGATATGGCCCTCACTTGAAAGCACAACATAAACAATGACTGTGGCTGGAAACTTTGTTTTCATAACCCTGGGCACGTCTCTGTTGTTCATGGCAATCCAGCAATGCATTTTGAGGGTGATGGCAATGGTCCTGTTGTCATAACTTGGATTAGTAGAAAGCATAAGTTGTACAGTGGCGAATCTCTGATCTCGCTCATTGAACATTATATCACTTTCAGACCTGATAGAATGCTCCTATCGCTCTTGGGATCTGTACACAAAAAATGGAAATGGAATCATGTCATCTTTTCTAGGACAAAAATTTTATTGTTCCACTCTGTATATTGTTTTATTTTCCAAATATTTATACATAAGGCTTCTTAATATTAACAAGTTTTTTTTCTCAAAAAAAGAGTAATTTTATAAAATCACTCCTATCTCGAATCATGTTTTTTTTCTTGTTTTTTAACAAAGAAGGAGGTCACCATTTATCAAGGCATAAAAACCACTCAAGGATAAGGGTTAATGTGTGTACGGTAGCCATTGGGATAATAGCGTAGTAATCTTCTATATATATAAAAGGCAAAAATCGGTGTGTATGTATGTATGTATGTATGTTTGTTTGTAACGCTAAAACTTTTGAAAGACGGAACCAGAGTTGACAAATTTGGTATTATATTGCACCTTGATCACCCGGATGACAAATATCGAAATTTCACGTCAAACGGACCAGTAGAAAGGGGTCAACTGATCGTTTTTCTCCTAGGGGGGCCCCCAAAAAAACCTGTCATTTTAACGTTATTCAATACGTGTCACGTGACGTGACGTCAGCTCAAACTTTTGACAGACACAACCAAAGTTGACAAATTATGTATCATATTGAACCTTGATCACCCGCATGACAAATATCGAAATTCCACACCAAACGGACCATTAAAAGGGGGTGAACTGATCATTTCTCTCCTAGGGGGGCCCCCAAAAAAACCTGTCATTTTAATGTTAATATTACATAATACAAAAACGCTTAGTCATGTCACGTGACGTGACGTCAACATCCAGTAATGGCGAACAAATGTAAACAAACACTTTGTTTTACCGATACTTTTGTAATTTCTCTTCTGCTTTGTTCTAGAGATTATTAAACTCCATGACAATGTCTCCAACGTATTTAACTGGTTAAAAATAGTATTTATACAAGAGTTTTAACGAAAAATATCAGGAAAAAATGTACAGGAATAAAAAAAAATTCAGCTTTCAAAATATTCGTCGATAAAAAAACCGATCTTTATATTTACGCTAGCCATTTTGTATATTACCACGTGACCTGCTATCTCTTAAACTGGAGGGGGGGATCCACTTGAATCCAACAAAACCAGTAATTTTTTTTTTCTATTATATATACATCATTTTCTATAAAATTAAGTGTAGACTTTATAATTAAAACAAAAAATGTTATTCATACTAAAAAAAACAAACGCTTAGTCATGTCACGTGACGTGACGTCAACATCCACTAATGGCGAACAATTGTACCTATTTACTATGCCTCCCCACGGGACAGAGTTAGACACCAGGGTCGTTTTTTAACGTGGAGAAAAGGTACAAAAATAAAAATTGTCTCAGTCGTGGAGGATTTCTCCTCCACCGAAAGAGAACAAGAAATAGAAGTGCAGCATCTGAAGAACAGATACTACACTTTGATCTTGACCAAAAGGCCAAGAATGCGAACAATTGTAAATAACAACTTTTTTCACAAAAACAACACCGTCTTTCTTTTTTTTCTCTCTCTTTCTCTCTCTCACCCACTTACTCTTCCCTCTCTCTCACCCTCTTTCTCTTGACGTCACACCACTGTTAAACTGTGGGGGGGGGGTGAACACATTCCCAGGCATTATCTCCTATAGATGCACATTTTATTAGAAATTCAGCTTTCAAAATATTAGACGATAATAAAAATATAAAACCAACACCCTCTTTCTCTTTTCTCTCTCTCTCACCAACTTACTCTTCTCTCTCTCTCACCCTCTTTCTCTTGACCTCCTACTACTGTTAAACTGTGTGTGTGTGTGGGGGGGGGAAGAGGCAGCTTGAAAACCAACAAAAACAGTGCACAGTTTCCCAAGCATTTGGGGTGAGAAGGGGGGGAAGAAGCCGAGCGCACAGTTTCGTGTGAGAGAGGGAGAACAATTCTCAACCTATATACTCAACAAATTTTTTATCTACAGATTTGAAAGTTTGTATATAGGGTATTCAGACATATGGAAATATATCTAGCATAATCTATCTATTATATCTATAAAAGTGAAAATGTGTGTGTGTGTGAGGTAGCCAGAGAGAGAGAGAGAGAGAGAGAGAGAGAGAGAGAGAGAGAGAGAGAGACAACAATTCTCAACCTATATATTCAATACATTTTTTATCTACAGATTTGAAAATTTGTATATAGGGTATTCAGACATATGGAAATATATCTAGCATAATCTATCTATTATATCTATAAAAGTGAAAATGTGTGTGTGTGTGTGTGTGTGTGTGTGCGTAAGAGAGAGAGAGAACAATTCTCAACCTATATACTCAACGTATTTTTATCTACGGATTTTAAACTTTGTATATAGGGTATTCAGACATATAGAAATATATCTAGCATAATCTATACATTATATCTATAAAAGTGAGAATGTGAGTGTGTGAGAGAGAGAGAACAATTCTCAACCTATATATTCAACAAATTTTTTACCTACAGATTTGAAAATTTGTATATTGGGTATTCAGACATATGGAAATATATCTAGCATAATCGATCTATTATATCTATAAAAGTCAGAATGTTTGCGTGTGGTTGTGTGTGTAAGGTTGCGAGAGAGAGAGAGAGAACAATTCTCAACCTATCTATTCAATAAATTTGTTATCTACAGATTTGACCATTTGTATATAGGGTATTCAGACATATGGAAATATATCCAGCATAATCTATCTATTATATCCATAAAAGTGAGAATGTGTGCGTGAGAGAGAGAGAGAGAGAGAGAGAGAGAGAGAGAGAGTAAGTACAATTCTCACCCTATATATTCAACAAATTTTTTATCTACCGATTAGAAAATTTGTATATAGGGTATTCAGACATATGGAAATATATCTAGCATAATCTATCTATTATATCTAGAAAAGTGAGAATGTGTGTGAAAGAGAGAGAGAGAAGAGAGAGAGAGAGAACAATTCTCAACCTATATATTCAACTAATTTTTATGTACAGATCTGAAAATTTGTATACAGGGTATTCAGACATATGGAAATATATCTAGCATAATCTATTATATCTATAAAAGGTAGAATGTGTGTGTGTGTGTGTGAGTGAGTGAGTGAGTGAGTGAGTGAGTGAGAGAGAGAGAGAGAGAGAGAACAATTCTCAACCTATATACTCAACAAATTTTGTATCTACAGATTTGATAATTTGTATATAGGGTATTCAGACATAAGGAAATATATCTAGCATAATCTATCTATTATATCTATAAAAGTGAGAATGTGTGTGAAAGAGAGAGAGAGAGAACAATTCTCAACCTATATATTCAACAAATTCTATCTTTACAGATTTGAAAATTTGTATATAGGGTATTCAGACATATGGAAATATATCTAGCATAATCTATTATATCTATAAAAGTGAGAATGTGTGTGTGAGAGAGAGAGAAAGAACAATTCTCAACCTATATACTCAACAAATTTTTTATCTACAGATTTAAAAATTTGTATATAGGGTATTCAGACATATAGAAATGTATCTAGCATAACCTATCTATTATATCTACAAAATAACCATGTGTGTGTGTGTGAGAGAGAGAGAGAGAGTCAGAGAGAGAGAGAGAACAATTTTCAGCTTGTGTGTGTGTGAGAAAGAGAGAGAGAGAAAGAGAGGAAGGAAAATTCTCACCCTATATATTCAACAAATTTTTTATCTACATATTAGAAAATTTGGATATAGGGTATTCAGACGTATGGAAATATATCTAGCATAATCTATCTATTATATCTATAAAAGTGAGAATGTGTGTGTGAGAGAGAGAGAAAGAGAGAGAGAGAGAACAATTCTCAACCTATATATTCAACTAATTTTTTATCTACAGATTTGAAAATGTGTATATTGGGTATTCAGACATATGTAAATATATCTGGCATAATCTATGTATTATATCTATAAAAGTGTGAATGTGAGTGATGGAAAGAGCAAAAAATTCTCAACCTATATAACCTATAAAAGTGAGAATATGTGTGAGAGAGAGAGAGAGAGAGAGAACAATTCTCAACCTATATATTCCACACATTTTTGGGCACAGATTTGGAAATTTGTATATAGGGTAGGCAGACATATAGAAATATATCTAGCATAATCTATCTATTATATCTATAAAAGTGAGAACTTGTGTGTGTGTGTGTGTGTGAGAGAGAGAGAGAACAATTCTTAACCTACATACTCAACAAATTTTTTACCTACAGTTTAGAAAATTTGTATAAAGGGTATTCAGACATATGGAAATATATCTAGCATAATCTATCTATTATAACTACAAAAGTTAGAATGTGTGTGTGAGAGAGAGAGAGAGAACAATTCTAAACCTATATATTCAACAAATTTTTTATCTACAGATTTGAAACTTTGTATATAGGGTATTCAGACATATGGAAATATATCTAGCATAATCTATCTATTTTATCTATAAAAGTGAGAATGCGTGTGTGTGAGATAGCGAGAGAGAGAGAGAGAGAAAAAGAGAGAGATAAAAATTCTCAACCTATACATTCAACAAATTTTTTATCCACAGATTTGAACATTTGTATATAGGGTGTTCAGACATATAGAAATATATCTAGGATAATCTTTCTATTATATGTATAAAAGTGAGAATGTGTGTGTGTGTGAGAGAGAGGACAATTGTCAACCTATGTATACAACAAATTTTTTATCTACAGCTTTCAAAATTTGTATATTGGGCATTCAGACACATTTCAATATATCTGGCATATTCAATACATTTTTTATCTACAGATTTGAAAATTTGTATATAGGGTATTCAGACATATGGAAATATATCTAGCATAATCTATCTATTATATCTATAAAAGTGAAAATGTGTGTGTGTGTGTGTGTGTGTGTGTGTGTGTGTGTGTGTGCGTAAGAGAGAGAGAGAACAATTCTCAACCTATATACTCAACGTATTTTTATCTACGGATTTTAAACTTTGTATATAGGGTATTCAGACATATAGAAATATATCTAGCATAATCTATACATTATATCTATAAAAGTGAGAATGTGAGTGTGTGAGAGAGAGAGAACAATTCCCAACCTATATATTCAACAAATTTTTTACCTACAGATTTGAAAATTTGTATATTGGGTATTCAGACATATGGAAATATATCTAGCATAATCGATCTATTATATCTATAAAAGTCAGAATGTTTGCGTGTGGTTGTGTGTGTAAGGTTGCGAGAGAGAGAGAGAACAATTCTCAACCTATCTATTCAATAAATTTGTTATCTACAGATTTGACCATTTGTATATAGGGTATTCAGACATATGGAAATATATCCAGCATAATCTATCTATTATATCCATAAAAGTGAGAATGTGTGCGTGAGAGAGAGAGAGAGAGAGAGAGAGAGAGTAAGTACAATTCTCACCCTATATATTCAACAAATTTTTTATCTACCGATTAGAAAATTTGTATATAGGGTATTCAGACATATGGAAATATATCTAGCATAATCTATCTATTATATCTAGAAAAGTGAGAATGTGTGTGAAAGAGAGAGAGAGAAGAGAGAGAGAGAGAACAATTCTCAACCTATATATTCAACTAATTTTTATGTACAGATCTGAAAATTTGTATACAGGGTATTCAGACATATGGAAATATATCTAGCATAATCTATTATATCTATAAAAGGTAGAATGTGTGTGTGTGTGTGTGAGTGAGTGAGTGAGTGAGTGAGTGAGTGAGAGAGAGAGAGAGAGAACAATTCTCAACCTATATACTCAACAAATTTTGTATCTACAGATTTGATAATTTGTATATAGGGTATTCAGACATAAGGAAATATATCTAGCATAATCTATCTATTATATCTATAAAAGTGAGAATGTGTGTGAAAGAGAGAGAGAGAGAACAATTCTCAACCTATATATTCAACAAATTCTATCTTTACAGATTTGAAAATTTGTATATAGGGTATTCAGACATATGGAAATATATCTAGCATAATCTATTATATCTATAAAAGTGAGAATGTGTGTGTGAGAGAGAGAGAAAGAACAATTCTCAACCTATATACTCAACAAATTTTTTATCTACAGATTTAAAAATTTGTATATAGGGTATTCAGACATATAGAAATGTATCTAGCATAACCTATCTATTATATCTACAAAATAACCATGTGTGTGTGTGTGAGAGAGAGAGAGAGAGTCAGAGAGAGAGAGAGAACAATTTTCAGCTTGTGTGTGTGTGAGAAAGAGAGAGAGAGAAAGAGAGGAAGGAAAATTCTCACCCTATATATTCAACAAATTTTTTATCTACATATTAGAAAATTTGGATATAGGGTATTCAGACGTATGGAAATATATCTAGCATAATCTATCTATTATATCTATAAAAGTGAGAATGTGTGTGTGAGAGAGAGAGAAAGAGAGAGAGAGAGAACAATTCTCAACCTATATATTCAACTAATTTTTTATCTACAGATTTGAAAATGTGTATATTGGGTATTCAGACATATGTAAATATATCTGGCATAATCTATGTATTATATCTATAAAAGTGTGAATGTGAGTGATGGAAAGAGCAAAAAATTCTCAACCTATATAACCTATAAAAGTGAGAATATGTGTGAGAGAGAGAGAGAGAGAGAACAATTCTCAACCTATATATTCCACACATTTTTGGGCACAGATTTGGAAATTTGTATATAGGGTAGGCAGACATATAGAAATATATCTAGCATAATCTATCTATTATATCTATAAAAGTGAGAACTTGTGTGTGTGTGTGTGTGTGTGTGAGAGAGAGAGAGAGAACAATTCTTAACCTACATACTCAACAAATTTTTTACCTACAGTTTAGAAAATTTGTATATAGGGTATTCAGACATATGGAAATATATCTAGCATAATCTATCTATTATAACTACAAAAGTTAGAATGTGTGTGTGAGAGAGAGAGAGAACAATTCTAAACCTATATATTCAACAAATTTTTTATCTACAGATTTGAAACTTTGTATATAGGGTATTCAGACATATGGAAATATATCTAGCATAATCTATCTATTTTATCTATAAAAGTGAGAATGCGTGTGTGTGAGATAGCGAGAGAGAGAGAGAGAGAAAAAGAGAGAGATAAAAATTCTCAACCTATACATTCAACAAATTTTTTATCCACAGATTTGAACATTTGTATATAGGGTGTTCAGACATATAGAAATATATCTAGCATAATCTATCTATTATATGTATAAAAGTGAGAATGTGTGTGTGTGTGAGAGAGAGGACAATTGTCACCCTATGTATACAACAAATTTTTTATCTACAGATTTCAAAATTTGTATATTGGGCATTCAGACATATTTTAATATATCTGGCATAATCTGTCTATTATATCTATAAAAGTGAGAATGTGTGTGATAGAGAGAGAGAGAACAATTCTCAACCTATATACTCAACAAATTTTTTATCCACAGATTTGAAAATTTGTATATAGGGTATTCAGACATATGGAAATATATCTAGCATAATCTATTATATCTATAAAAGTGAGAATGTGTGTGTGTGTGAGAGAGAGAGAGAGAGAGAGAGAGAGAACAATTCTCAACCCATATACTCAACAAATTCTTTATCTACAGATTTTAAAATGTGTATATAGAGTATTCATACAAATAGAAATATATCTAGGATAATCTTTCTATTATATCTATAAAAGTGAGAATGTGTGTGTGTGTGAGCGAGAGAGAGAGAGAGAGAGAGAACAGTTCTCAACCTATACATTCAACAAATTTTTATATATAGGGTATTCAGAAATATCGAAATATATCTAGCATAATCTATTATATCTTTAAAAGTTAGAATGTGTGTGTGTGAGAGATAGAGAGAACAATTCTCAACCTATGCACTCTACAAATTTTTTATCTACAAATTAGAAAATTTGTATATAGGGTATTCACACATATGGAAATATATCTAGCATAATCTATCTATTATATCTATAAAAGTTAGAATGTGTGTGTGAGGTAGCCAGAGAGAGAGAGAGAGAGAGAGTAAGAACAATTTTCAACCTATATATTCAACAAATATTTGATCTACAGATTAGAAAATTTGTATATAGGGTATTCAGACATATGGAAATATATCTAGCATAATCTATCTATTATATCTCTAAAATTGAGAATGTGTGTGTGAGAGAGAGAGAGAACAATTTTCAACCTATATACTCAACAAATTTTTTTATCTACAGATTTGAAAATTTGTATATAGGGTATTCAGACATATGGAAATATATCTAGAGTAATCTATCTATTATATCTATAAAAGTGAGAATGCGTGTGTGTGTGAGAGAGAGCGACACAGAACAATTCTCAACCTATATATTCAACAAATTTTTTATGTACAGATCTGAAATATCACATTTGTATAGAAGTAGAAATCTTGATACCTACTCTGATACCTAATAAAAGAAAGGACACTCTTTAGGGCGGATTTTGATTATAACAAGTCACTAATTAGAAATTATAATAAACATTCTAATAATTTAAGAATTTTACCAAAATAAAATTGCATGGTAATCACCCAATTTCTGCCACAAAATTTTGATTGGCAGAACTCATAAACATAAAATATATATTTTCTAATTTCATCTTTTTTTTTTCTTTTTACATAATCTGGTTTGATGTTTTCCCAAATATTCAAATCACTATATTTTGCTGCTTAATATCAAATACAGCAACTGAGTTATTTTTATGCATCAAACAATTACATTTTCTCATTCATCCAAACTAATCACTGAACATCAATTTCATATTTTCTTCACTAAAATATTACTGTGCTTGATGTCATCAAGTGGAGCGGATCATTTTTTTTTCATTTGTTCACACATTTTTCCAATTTATATATATTTTAAAGATTCTTAGCCTATGTCATTGCATACCAATCTGTTTATTAAAAGTTAAGGTTCACTGTAAACACATATGTTACACCAAAATAAAAACGCTTCAGATAATGTCTTGATATTCAATTCAGTTTCTCACATGACATCTTATGAAGTTAGTAGAAATGTTACAGACTTTTGAATCTCAAACACTTTCAATACTGTGCACTGATATTTTCTTTTTTGCAATATAAGCACATTCATGATTTTTTTTACAAACGTTAAAAACTTTCACATTGTGTAGCAATATACTGAAACAATTATAAAAATATTTGTTTTTATTTTGAATGATGCAGGGCATCTGAAGAGAGATTTTTCTAACAAAATGAAAGTATAATTTTTAGCAATAGGTATCTAGGAAAAGGCCACTACATATGTTATAAGTTCCAAATTTCCACAACCTGGCAAATACTGGTACATGCTAGCAAATTTAGATTTGCAATTACAAAATATGATTCTAATTTTTTCCTTTGCTCTTTATTCTAACACTACACTAAGTTTACTGTGTTATTTCGCTACAGTTGATATTGTGTAGAACAATAAGAAAATCATAGTGAACAATGCATTCAACAAAATTTCACACACATTTCTAGATACCTATATCTAATAAGTTCAAAAGAAAGGACACACTTAGGGAGGTATTTTGGTGGTCAAGTCACTAAAAAGAGATTAGCTGGTTTCCCGGCATAGCCCAGGATATAATAAAGATTGACTGAAATACATGTTCTAGCTGGTTTCTAGGCGTTGCCAGGGATGTAATATAGACACATTATGTTGTATATTACCTGTTCTCTTCTCCCTAAGGTAAAACAATTTCATATACATGCTGTAAATTACCTATGCTAGGGATAAAACATGAACAATATCAGTCCTAGGGTAGATAAAACAAATAATACATAGAGATGAAAGATTCCTCTCCCCTAAGAATCAAACATATGTTCAATATCTGCTTTTGTTTTTTCATTGTTTATACGGTCCCGAGCAACGCCGGGTAGCCCTGCTAGTCTATATATATAAAAGGCAAAAATCGGTGTGTATGTATGTATGTATGTATGTTTGTTTGTAACGCTAAAACTTTTGAAAGACGGAACCAGAGTTGACAAATTTGGTATCATATTGCACCTTGATCACCCGGATGACAAATATCGAAATTTCACGTCAAACGGACCAGTAGAAAGGGGTCAACTGATCGTTTTTCTCCTAGGGGGGCCCCCAAAAAAACCTGTAATTTTAACGTTATTCAATACGTGTCACGTGACGTGACGTCAGCTCAAACTTTTGACAGACACAACCAAAGTTGACAAATTATGTATCATATTGAACCTTGATCACCCGCATGACAAATATCGAAATTCCACACCAAACGGACCATTAAAAGGGGGTGAACTGATCATTTCTCTCCTAGGGGGGCCCCCCAAAAACCTGTCATTTTAATGTTAATATTACATAATCCAAAAACGCTTAGTCATGTCACGTGACGTGACGTCAACATCCAGTAATGGCGAACAAATGTAAACAAACACTTTGTTTTACCGATACTTTTGTAATTTCTCTTCTGCTTTGTTCTAGAGATTATTAAACTCCATGACAATGTCTCCAACGTATTTAACTGGTTAAAAATAGTATTTATACAAGAGTTTTAACGAAAAATATCAGGAAAAAATGTACAGGAATAAAAAAAAATTCAGCTTTCAAAATATTCGTCGATAAAAAAACCGATCTTTATATTTACGCTAGCCATTTTGTATATTACCACGTGACCTGCTATCTCTTAAACTGGAGGGGGGGGGGATCCACTTGAATCCAACAAAACCAGTAATTTTTTTTTTCTATTATATATACATCATTTTCTATAAAATTAAGTGTAGACTTTATAATTAAAACAAAAAATGTTATTCATACTAAAAAAAAAAAACGCTTAGTCATGTCACGTGACGTGACGTCAACATCCACTAATGGCGAACAATTGTACCTATTTATTATGCCTCCCCACGGGACAGTTAGACACCAGGGTCGTTTTTTAACGTGGAGAAAAGTTACAAAAATAAAAATTGTCTCAGTCGTGGAGGATTTCTCCTCCACCGAAAGAGAACAAGTAATAGAAGTGCAGCATCTGAAGAACAGATACTACACTTTGATCTTGACCAAAAGGCCAAGAATGCGAACAATTGTAAATAACAACTTTTTTCACAAAACCAACACCGTCTTTCTTTTTTTTCTCTCTCTTTCTCTCTCTCACCCACTTACTCTTCCCTCTCTCTCACCCTCTTTCTCTTGACGTCACACCACTGTTAAACTGTGGGGGGGGGGGAACACATTCCCAGGCATTATCTCCTATAGATGCACATTTTATTAGAAATTCAGCTTTCAAAATATTAGACGATAATAAAAATATAAAACCAACACCCTCTTTCTCTTTTCTCTCTCTCTCACCAACTTACTCTTCTCTCTCTCTCACCCTCTTTCTCTTGACCTCCTACTACTGTTAAACTGTGTGTGTGTGTGGGGGGGGGGAAGAGGCAGCTTGAAAACCAACAAAAACAGTGCACAGTTTCCCAAGCATTTGGGGTGGGAAGGGGAGGAAGAAGCCGAGCGCACAGTTTCGTGTGAGAGAGAGAGAACAATTCTCAACCTATATACTCAACAAATTTTTTATCTACAGATTTGAAAGTTTGTATATAGGGTATTCAGACATATGGAAATATATCTAGCATAATCTATCTATTATATCTATAAAAGTGAAAATGTGTGTGTGTGTGTGAGGTAGCCAGAGAGAGAGAGAGAGAGAGAGAGAGAGACAACAATTCTCAACCTATATATTCAATACATTTTTTATCTACAGATTTGAAAATTTGTATATAGGGTATTCAGACATATGGAAATATATCTAGCATAATCTATCTATTATATCTATAAAAGTGAAAATGTGTGTGTGTGTGAGGTAGCCAGAGAGAGAGAGAGAGAGAGAGAGAGACAACAATTCTCAACCTATATATTCAATACATTTTTTATCTACAGATTTGAAAATTTGTATATAGGGTATTCAGACATATGGAAATATATCTAGCATAATCAATCTATTATATCTATAAAAGTGAAAATGTGTGTGTGTGTGTGTGTGTATGCGTAAGAGAGAGAGAGAACAATTCTCAACCTATATACTCAACGTATTTTTATCTACGGATTTTAAACTTTGTATATAGGGTATTCAGACATATAGAAATATATCTAGCATAATCTATACATTATATCTATAAAAGTGAGAATGTGAGTGTGTGAGAGAGAGAGAACAATTCTCAACCTATATATTCAACAAATTTTTTAACTACAGATTTGAAAATTTGTATATTGGGTATTCAGACATATGGAAATATATCTAGCATAATCGATCTATTATATCTATAAAAGTCAGAATGTTTGCGTGTGGTTGTGTGTGTAAGGTTGCGAGAGAGAGAGAGAACAATTCTCAACCTATCTATTCAATAAATTTGTTATCTACAGATTTGACCATTTGTATATAGGGTATTCAGACATATGGAAATATATCCAGCATAATCTATCTATTATATCCATAAAAGTGAGAATGTGTGCGTGAGAGAGAGAGAGAGAGAGTGAGAGAGAGAGAGAGAGAGTAAGTACAATTCTCACCCTATATATTCAACAAATTTTTTATCTACCGATTATAAAATTTGTATATAGGGTATTCAGACATATGGAAATATATCTAGCATAATCTATCTATTATATCTAGAAAAGTGAGAATGTGTGTGAAAGAGAGAGAGAGAAGAGAGAGAGAGAGAACAATTCTCAACCTATATATTCAACTAATTTTTATGTACAGATCTGAAAATTTGTATACAGGGTATTCAGACATATGGAAATATATCTAGCATAATCTATTATATCTATAAAAGGTAGAATGTGTGTGTGTGTTTGTGAGTGAGTGAGTGAGTGAGTGAGTGAGAGAGAGAGAGAGAGAGAACAATTCTCAACCTATATACTCAACAAATTTTGTATCTACAGATTTGATAATTTGTATATAGGGTATTCAGACATAAGGAAATATATCTAGCATAATCTATCTATTATATCTATAAAAGTGAGAATGTGTGTGAAAGAGAGAGAGAGAGAGAACAATTCTCAACCTATATATTCAACAAATTCTATCTTTACAGATTTGAAAATTTGTATATAGGGTATTCAGACATTTGGAAATATATCTAGCATAATCTATTATATCTATAAAAGTGAGAATGTGTGTGTGAGAGAGAGAGAGAAAGAACAATTCTCAACCTATATACTCAACAAATTTATTATCTACAGATTTAAAAATTTGTATATAGGGTATTCAGTCATATAGAAATATATCTAGCATAACCTATCTATTATATCTATAAAATGACCATGTGTGTGTGTGTGAGAGAGAGAGAGAGAGTCAGAGAGAGAGAGAGAGAACAATTTTCAGCTTGTGTGTGTGTGAGAAAGAGAGAGAGAGAAAGAGAGGAAGGAAAATTCTCACCCTATATATTTAACAAATTTTTTATCTACATATTAGAAAATTTGGATATAGGGTATTCAGACGTATGGAAATATATCTAGCATAATCTATCTATTATATCTATAAAAGTGAGAATGTGTGTGTGAGAGAGAGAGAAAGAGAGAGAGAGAGAACAATTCTCAACCTATATATTCAACTAATTTTTTATCTACAGATTTGAAAATGTGTATATTGGGTATTCAGACATATGTAAATATATCTGGCATAATCTATGTATTATATCTATAAAAGTGTGAATGTGAGTGATGGAAAGAGCAAAAAATTCTCAACCTATATAACCTATAAAAGTGAGAATATGTGTGAGAGAGAGAGAGAGAGAGAACAATTCTCAACCTATATATTCCACACATTTTTGGGCACAGATTTGGAAATTTGTATATAGGGTAGGCAGACATATAGAAATATATCTAGCATAATCTATCTATTATATCTATAAAAGTGAGAACTTGTGTGTGTGTGTGTGTGAGAGAGAGAGAGAACAATTCTTAACCTACATACTCAACAAATTTTTTACCTACAGTTTAGAAAATTTGTATATAGGGTATTCAGACATATGGAAATATATCTAGCATAATCTATCTATTATAACTACAAAAGTTAGAATGTGTGTGTGAGAGAGAGAGAGAGAGAACAATTCTAAACCTATATATTCAACAAATTTTTTATCTACAGATTTGAAACTTTGTATATAGGGTATTCAGACATATGGAAATATATCTAGCATAATCTATCTATTTTATCTATAAAAGTGAGAATGCGTGTGTGTGAGATAGCGAGAGAGAGAGAGAGAGAAAAAGAGAGAGATAAAAATTCTCAACCTATACATTCAACAAATTTTTTATCCACAGATTTGAACATTTGTATATAGGGTGTTCAGACATATAGAAATATATCTAGCATAATCTATCTATTATATGTATAAAAGTGAGAATGTGTGTGTGTGTGAGAGAGAGGACAATTGTCAACCTATGTATACAACAAATTTTTTATCTACAGATTTCAAAATTTGTATATTGGGCATTCAGACATATTTCAATATATCTGGCATAATCTGTCTATTATATCTATAAAAGTGAGAATGTGTGTGATAGAGAGAGAGAGAACAATTCTCAACCTATATACTCAACAAATTTTTTATCTACAGATTTGAAAATTTGTATATAGGGTATTCAGACATATGGAAATATATCTAGCATAATCTATTATATCTATAAAAGTGAGAATGTGTGTGTGTGTGTGTGAGAGAGAGAGAGAGAGAGAGAACAATTCTCAACCCATATACTCAACAAATTCTTTATCTACAGATTTTAAAATTTGTATATAGAGTATTCATACAAATAGAAATATATCTAGGATAATCTTTCTATTATATCTATAAAAGTGAGAATGTGTGTGTGTGTGTGAGCGAGAGAGAGAGAGAGAGAGAGAGAGAGAGAGAACAGTTCTCAACCTATACATTCAACAAATTTTTATATATAGGGTATTCAGAAATATCGAAATATATCTAGCATAATCTATTATATCATTAAAAGTTAGAATGTGTGTGTGTGAGAGATAGAGAGAACAATTCTCAACGTATGCACTCTACAAATTTTTTATCTACAAATTAGAAAATTTGTATATAGGGTATTCACACATATGGAAATATATCTAGCATAATCTATCTATTATATCTATAAAAGTTAGAATGTGTGTGTGAGGTAGCCAGAGAGAGAGAGAGAGAGAGTAAGAACAATTTTCAACCTATATATTCAACAAATATTTGATCTACAGATTAGAAAATTTGTATATAGGGTATTCAGACATATGGAAATATATCTAGCATAATCTATCTATTATATCTCTAAAATTGAGAATGTGTGTGTGAGAGAGAGAGAGAGAACAATTTTCAACCTATATACTCAACAAATTTTTTTATCTACAGATTTGAAAATTTGTATATAGGGTATTCAGACATATGGAAATATATCTAGAGTAATCTATCTATTATATCTATAAAAGTGAGAATGCGTGTGTGTGTGTGAGAGAGCGACACAGAACAATTCTCAACCTATATATTCAACAAATTTTTTATGTACAGATCTGAAATATCACATTTGTATAGAAGTAGAAATCTTGATACCTACTCTGATACCTAATAAAAGAAAGGACACTCTTTAGGGCGGATTTTGATTATAACAAGTCACTAATTAGAAATTATAATAAACATTCTAATAATTTAAGAATTTTACCAAAATAAAATTGCATGGTAATCACCCAATTTCTGCCACAAAATTTTGATTGGCAGAACTCATAAACATAAAATATATATTTTCTAATTTCATCTTTTTTTTTTTCTTTTTACATAATCTGGTTTGATGTTTTCCCAAATATTCAAATCACTATATTTTGCTGCTTAATATCAAATACAGCAACTGAGTTATTTTTATGCATCAAACAATTACATTTTCTCATTCATCCAAACTAATCACTGAACATCAATTTCATATTTTCTTCACTAAAATATTACTATGCTTGATGTCATCAAGTGGAGCGGATCATTTTTTTTTCATTTGTTCACACATTTTTCCAATTTATATATATTTTAAAGATTCCTAGCCTATGTCATTGCATACCAATCTGTTTATTAAAAGTTAAGGTTCACTGTAAACACATATGTTACACCAAAATAAAAACGCTTCAGATAATGTCTTGATATTCAATTCAGTTTCTCACATGACATCTTATGAAGTTAGTAGAAATGTTACAGACTTTTGAATCTCAAACACTTTCAATACTGTGCACTGATATTTTCTTTTTTGCAATATAAGCACATTCATGATTTTTTTTACAAACGTTAAAAACTTTCACATTGTGTAGCAATATACTGAAACAATTATAAAAATATTTGTTTTTATTTTGAATGATGCAGGGCATCTGAAGAGAGATTTTTCTAACAAAATGAAAGTATAATTTTTAGCAATAGGTATCTAGGAAAAGGCCACTACATATGTTATAAGTTCCAAATTTCCACAACCTGGCAAATACTGGTACATGCTAGCAAATTTAGATTTGCAATTACAAAATATGATTCTAATTTTTTCCTTTGCTCTTTATTCTAACACTACACTAAGTTTACTGTGTTATTTCGCTACAGTTGATATTGTGTAGAACAATAAGAAAATCATAGTGAACAATGCATTCAACAAAATTTCACACACATTTCTAGATACCTATATCTAATAAGTTCAAAAGAAAGGACACACTTAGGGAGGTATTTTGGTGGTCAAGTCACTAAAAAGAGATTAGCTGGTTTCCCGGCATAGCCCAGGATATAATAAAGATTGACTGAAATACATGTTCTAGCTGGTTTCTAGGCGTTGCCAGGGATGTAATATAGACACATTATGTTGTATATTACCTGTTCTCTTCTCCCTAAGGTAAAACAATTTCATATACATGCTGTAAATTACCTATGCTAGGGATAAAACATGAACAATATCAGTCCTAGGGTAGATAAAACAAATAATACATAGAGATGAAAGATTCCTCTCCCCTAAGAATCAAACATATGTTCAATATCTGCTTTTGTTTTTTCATTGTTTATACGGTCCCGAGCAACGCCGGGTAGCCCTGCTAGTCTATAATATAAATCTCACCTGTCAGTTTAAATTTATGCATGTATATATGTATGTATGTTTGCCTAAAACTTTCGACAGAGGCGACAGATTTTCACGAGATTGGTATCGTTTTGAAGTTCGACCCTTCGGACGACAAATATAAAAAAAACAGGCTAAAACATTAATTCCTTCACCCTCAACTGGGCATTTTTCTACAGGGAGGGGTCGCTTTTTCGCCTCTTTTCGATTAACTAGCCTTATTTTAAACCTACATCACTTCCGGTTTGGCAATGAACGCATCAACAAAGACGTCACGTTTTGTTTTGTTTTGTTTTTCACGTTCTTTTCCTTCTTCGCAGTACAGTACCTGCCTGCCTACTACCACTTTTATTTATTTCTGTTTTGTTTTTTGTTTTTTTTGTTTTTTTTGCTCAGCACACACCTCCAAACACCAGGGCAACGCCGGGCCCCACAAGCTAGTCATTAATAGTGGAAATTTGATATAATATCAAAAAACGACCCAATAAGAACTAGGAAAGAAGCTTTGTTCATAGAATCTACGTTTAGGTTTAGGCACCGATAGAGAGTGGGGGAAATTATTGATAGAAGTTTTAGCTAGCCGAGTGAAATTTGCCAAAGCAAGGACCATAGATTTGAGCTTAGACGAGCACTTGCCATGAAAATAACGATAGAGCAGAGACAGGCTCGCAACGTCTCTTCTGTGGGAAAGAGGTTGCATAGAAAAGAAAAGGGCATCACCTACGAAGACGGTTTTGAACTCTGTGAAGTTCTATGAAATTTTCGTGTTCTGTGAAAATGGTTTCTAACCCTAACCAAAAAATTAATAAATAAATAATAAACAAAAACTAAACAAACAAAAAAAAAGAACAAAAACAAACAAACAAAAAAAAAACACCTAATTGAAAAACAAGAGTGATTCTACAAAATTGACCTATAAAATTAATTTCCAATTTGAAAGAGAAAATAGTTAGAATGGTTAAAAGAATAAATGTAAGAAAACATCAAGTTTTATCTTTTTGTAAATTCCTTTCCTGTTAGCCGAAAAGTACCGTTTGATTATCTTCTCTTTATATAAATGCCTTTTTTCTTCTTCTTCTTCAATAGTTGCGTCGATTGTGTACCGATGATTCCACTTGGATTAAAAGAAACACAGGAAGTGGATTTTAGTATTGCCATTAAGGTAAGATTCTTACTTAACCAAATTTTTATTGAATCAATTTATTTTTATTTTTATGGTTTAGTGTTACATACTACTTAGCAGTACAAATGATTTGTCAGGTCTAATCAGGCACAATTAATCAGGGAGAGAATTGTTCTTAAATTCTTCTGATTTGTTCCCTCTCTGTCAAACATCACTATCAGCAAGTCCACCAGGTGTCATCCAAAGCCTTCAATCAATTAGTCAATGTAGATGTGGTAAGGTTTTCCAATTAATATTTTGTTGCATAATGGATCCTATAGGACGGGGGTCACTAACTTCATACCCTTGGCCCACATCCAGCCCTCGGGTGAATTTTGTTTGGCCCGTCACCTTACTCAGGACACAGTCTATCTACATATCTATAAAGGTGAGAATGTGTGTGTGTTTTAGTGTATGTGTGAGGACACTTCTCAGCCTATATACTCAGCGAATTTTTTATCTACAGACTTGGAATTTGGTATATAGGGTATTCAGACATGTGGAAAACTTTTTAATTGATTTTCATCCAGAAAAAAAAAGGCTACTACGGGATCAAAATTAAAAAAATTCGTACTTGGGGGTCATCGGATTTTATCTGTTTGTCAACTATTTCACGACTATGCATGCATGAATCGTCCACATTTTGTTAAGAATAAGTAGGTTTGAAAACATTTTTTAAAGATTGTGTCAAGCTGGCCTAATGGTTATCGTACTTGACTCACTATCATTGGGCTTTGGTTTCGATCTTGGCCCGAGTATTTTTTCTTACTTACAAGAAGTGAACTGTTTAGAAAAATCCATAATACTCGCATGCAGTTTCTTTCCGTTTTTTTTTATTTTTTTTACTTCATTTTGTTTTTAAATGAATTTAACGTTATGTTTTATACCGGGCAACGCCGGGTACATCTTCTAGTATAAATATAAACGAACCAAACCAAAGTGACAGTTGAGAGGCTGAATATATTAAATATGCGCATATTATATTTAATACTTGTTGTCTTCAAACTCACAGAAAATATATTTCCATATTTAATGACATTATTGGCCGCCATATTAATGTAGCCAAAGCTGTTTGCCCCTTCCCCCTCGCATATCAACATAGCTTTTTAACCGGCATTACCATATAAGGTTGCTGTCTCCTACTATAGGAAAATGTCATTCACAAATCAAATTCTGACTTATTTTTCCAGGAGTGACCAGCAAAACAAAGCCTTCTCTCCCTTAGCTAGATCGAGATAAGAGGAAGATGTTCATATAGGCGTTTATTAGTTGAGTATTTCCTCCAGCTGATGTGAATTACTCATAATATGGTTGTGCATGTCCTATTAAGTGAGGCTCCTTGCTATTTTATCAGTGCCCAAACTGTTAAACCATAAAGCAGGACAGATTCCACTGTTATCCTAAAAACTTCCTCTTTAGATTGTCAGAGAGGGAGGACTTCCAAATGGCATGTAATTTGTCAAGAATACTTCATACCTTGATTTTTCTTATTGTACCAATAGTGTAAAAGTTCTAGAAGATGGCTAAAAAATTTTTTAAAAAGGTGTAGAATATAAGAAGACAATAAGTTCTATATTCTAATAACGGCTTCTTGATTATCATTAGTAGATTGGATAGAGAAAAGGAGTTAGTATTCGGAAGTGCTCCTGTGTGGAGATGTAGAGTAAAGATTAGACAGGCCTGTTAAAAGAGAAAGAGAATCCATGTGCGTTTGTGTCTAAAGTAGTAGTGGAAACGTGCGTCATGGAAGATTAAAGACAGTACTGAAGGATGAGTTCACATGTTTACCGCATTGCGATTCGTGTGTAGAGATAACCATGTTGGCCTGTTTATATTCATGTCTTAGTTGAACCCCAAACCCGAAAGTCAGGTGAGTTCTGTTGAGTGCCAAGAGAGAAGTTGGGGGCGACAAGTCCATTCCACATGGAGTTGTTGTCAGTCCAAAATCTAGAGAGAAAGAGAGAGTGTGTTGCCGGTTTAACCTTTTATAAACTCAATCACGTGACCGAGAGCTGGCTTCTGATTGGACAAGCCATGAAGGAAGTGTATTCAGAATCTCTAGTCCTAAGAATTTGATCCTGCTTGTGTTTGTTGCAATTTTGCCTGCTACAGAGAGCATGGTATCCAGACTCTTCTATAAGTTGGTCAATGTAGGTGTGATGAAATCTTCCAACCAATCTTCTGCTGTATAATAGATTCCATAGGATTATTATTCCTGATATTTATCAACAACCTCCCCGATCATATTGTGTCTGAGATAGGTATATTTGCTGATGATACAACACTCTATAATATGCATGGAGGAAGAACAAATGTACACAAATCTAAGACAATGGCTGAATCCTTAGAAAATGATCTCCAGACTGTAGTGGAATGGAGACGTAAATAGATGGTAACATTTAATGCTAGTAAGACTAAGCTTCTCTTTATCAAATACAAGAAGCCTCTCCAACCATTGTTATTCATGACAAATAACTCCCTACCTGAAAATTCTTCCTTCAAACTCCTCAGCTTAACATTCACAGGAAATATGAACTGGAACAAATAGATTGAGGACATTGCAAAGACTGCTGCAAGGAAGGTGGGCTTTATCTATCGTGCTAGAAAACTACTCACACCTGAGAATATCCTGTACCGCTACAAAGCCACCGTTTGTCCAAAAAAGGGTCTCCAATCTAATAGGTCCCAATTTGTCGACTAGGCTCCAACCCCTGTCCCATCGCCACAATGTTGCATCTCTGTGCTTGTTTTACAAGTATTTTAATGGAATGTGCTCTGATGAACTCATTGTAATTGTGTCCCCTCGATGTACATATCCCCGAAAAACCCGCTTAGCAACAAGATCACACCCCTTCACTGTCGAGGTACCTAAATGCCAGAAAACTTTCTACTGTAAGAGTTTCTTCCCTCAAACAGCTAAACTTTGGAATTCCCTTCCTGCTACCTGCTTCTCTGACTGTACTGATATGCAGAACTTCAAATCTAACATAACCAAACATCTTGTTAATCTTTCTCAGACACAGTCCCAAATAGTAGCCCCTTACATCCAAGTGGCAATATGCCTTGTTTGGAGTGAAGGTCAGTAAAAAAAACAAAAAAAACAAACAAAAAAACACTATGTCACTCACAAGTTATGACGAACTTTTCCACGAGTGATTAGCATGATTAAGATAAGAAAAAAATTAAAAATTGAAATTAAACTAAAAAGAAAAAAAAATTAAACCTTTTTTTAAAAATTCATATTATTACTGTTCTCATCTTGTATGTTATTCTCCCAACGTTTCAGCTGATGTAACCTTCGACCTTCTCTCGGTGGCCTTTGTTGAACTCAGGAATCTGTATAGAATTTCGAACAGAACCCTTTATTTGATCTATAGGGTGTAGATTGTTCTCGTTCCGTCAGTCATGAATTGATATAAGTCTTAATTCTGACACCACAGAGTTAAGTGCAATGTAATAATCAATTCTAAGATTCTCCTTACTCGATTTCCCAAAAAGCACCTCTTTCGGACATCACAATTAGCAGTTCCTTTTAAAAGTTGGTCAATTTTTCTCTCTTTCTTTCTCCCTCTCTCCCTTATCTCTCTCTCTCTCTCTCTCTCTCTCTCTCTCTCTCTCTCTTTCATACACACACACTTTCGTTCTCTCTTTTTACTTTTTCCTCACGATTCTTGCTTATTCTTACGATCAGGATCACTTGATCGATCTCTGCTGACTTTTCCGTCTACAGCACATCCTTCTTAATTGCTAATATATGTACTATCTAACATTCTACTAGCAAACCTATCCATCTCAATATTTAAGTGTAGTCAGTAATAACAAGTGACACTTCTAGCAGTCTGTTCTTAATTTGCATACCAGTGATTCTACTGGCTTACAGACCACACATTTTTTGCTTAATAATAAGATTAAAAACGCAAAGAGAAGTAGGGGATTGGTGTTAGAAATTTTTTACTGCAGATGAATAGAGCAGAAATTAATCGGTGCATTTTTAAAGGAGATCTACACCTATTTAACAACATATATAAATTCAAGGTCTTGCTAGATATAGGTGCTCATATCCTTGTGGAGATGAGCACCTCAAAAGTTATGAGTTACTTTTGAGGTGATCGTTTCCACAAGGATATAAGCGCCTATATCTAGCAGACACTTAAAATTAATACATGCTGTTAAATTCAGTAGATCTCAAAAAATGTACCGACTGTAATTAAGGAAATTGAGGAAAATAAATCCATGTTGAGGTAAATATCATAGGTTTTAGGATGAAATGGTGTCCGTCTGCTTTTTTATGTATGAACATGTTTCAACTTCCTGTTTAAAAGAGGAAACGGAAAAGTAATCTGAACTTCTTGGGAATTGTATTGATGTATAAAAGAAATTTGGCCGATAAGGTGGGTGAAAAGGAAAAGTTAAAAAAAACGAAAGGTATTTTTTTTAGTTTTGAAATTTTCAAACAATTTCAAAGAATTCAGTTATGAAGAAAAAAAAAACTGAACCATCAAAATTCATTTAATATTACTAGCGGGGGGGGGGGGGTCAGCTAAGATTAATGTACACAATGTTTAATGATTTTTTTTCAATTTTTGACTTTTTAAAAACAATTTTAACCGGCTAAAGACCCATAAAAGAACGGCTCCTAAAAATCCGAGCTGCTCTGACTTTTAGTTTTAGAGTTTAGAGTTTAAAAATATGGAGACTGCAGACCGACAGACAGACATATAGCCGTTTATATATTAGATTACGGCTTTTAATGTGATGCTCCTATAGGGAAACTTATAACTTACCTGAGTAGCATGCTTTGTAGGGTTCGATTGCTTGATAAAAAAAATAAAAAAAATGGCGACTCACAGTTGCTTTTGTGCTTGATGCGTTTCTATGCAAATGAGACTATACCAGGCATACAAAAGGAACTGTAGAGAGAATGGAAGGTTGAGTTGGAAGAAGGTTTAGTATGGAGATGAACACGTGCAACAGATTATTTAAGTCAATTAGAAAAACCATAGGCGGAAAAGATCACACAACTTTATTGAAACTAACTTCCAAACTGGAGCTCCAAAAGACTATTGTTTTTATTTATAAAAAATTTGCAGTATTTTACACGTTTTTTTCAAATGTAGTGTGAATAGGCATCTCGTTGTTTAACTCCCTACATAATATCGGATTGGTCCCAAATAGTAACCCCTTTCATCCAAGTGGCATTGTGCGTTGTCTGCTTCGGCCCCTCTTTCTCTTTTTCTCTTTCTTTTTCTCTTCCTCTTTCTCTCTCCCTCTCTTTCTTTCTCTCTCTCTCTCTCTCACACACACACATACACACTCTCTTTCTCTCTCTGTCATCTATGATTGACGCCATATCCACCTAAATCTCATCTACTTTTTCCTCACAATCCTTGCTTATTTTTATAGTCAGGATAAATTGATTGATCTCTGCTGACGTTTTCGTCTACGGCACATCCTTCTTAATTGCTAATATGTATTAGCTAACATTCTACTAGCAAACCTATCCACCTCAGTATTTACATGTCATTACTGTGGTGTAATACAGTAAAAAAATTTCTTTAAGTTATTTCATAGAAATTATATAAAATGAGTCAGTTTTCAGTGTGGCATAAGGCTAAAAAGGGTATCTGAGAAAAGGGATCTCGGGGAGTTGTCCACTTGGTCTATTCACTACATTAGTTCCTATCATCAAAGTACCACATTCACCCTATAGACTTAAGTTACTTAAAATTTGTCAAAACTATTGTTGCTTGAAGATGGTAAGCATTCAGAAGAAATCCGCCATATTGTTAAAATAAAATCGAACACAAAAGTGAGTTTTATAGAGTTTACCATTTTTAGACAAATAGCCTCTTCCTCCAATTGTAAAAGCAGAAATAGGATATCGTATGCTTCATAATGGAGTCATACAACGGCGGCAAATGCACTACTCGCCAAACCAATATTTATTTTATTTTATTTTTCATGCTTTGCACCCCAAACAAGAAACCTCCTGAAAATCTGTCCGGTTGAAAAATAAATTTTGGAGACGCTTCAAAGTTTAAGTATTATTTGGATTATTCAGACTATTGTTCTCATCTCCAGTGTTATTTTCACAACATTTCGGTCGATGTAACCTCCGGCCTTCTTCATGTGTACCTTGTCAAACTTACGAATCTTTCTGTTGAACTCATGAATCTGCATGGAATTTTGAACGCAACCCTTTATTTAATCCATGAGGTTAGCATACTCTCATTCCATCAGCAATCACAGAGTAGAAATCTATAGATATAAAGGGCAAAATGTGTGTGTGTATGTTTGTATGTCTCGCAAAAACTTTCGACAGAGGCGATGAATCCTCACAAGATCGGTATCGTTTTAAAGCGCGACCCTTTGGATGACAAATATCGAAAAATTGGCCGAAAACATTAATTCCTTCACCTTCAACTGGGCAGTTTTCTACAAGGAGGGGCCCTTGTTTTTTGTGTCCCCATTTTCGCAAGTCATCGTATCAGTTGGATTGACTTTGCTTAATTTTTACGTTCTAGCCTTCCGGTCAGATGATGGAGACATCGGCAAACATGTCACGTTATTTTTCCTCCTTCGCATTACGGGTTCGAGCCTGCCTGCCTACTACCTCTAATTTTTTTTTTCTCTCTCCACCCAAACTGCCTACTGTTGTCTTGCTTCTACCCTGCTATTACCAATTTATTTTTTTAACCCGCCCCCTCCTTCGGGGTTCCTTACTCGACCCAAGCAACACTGGGGAACCCTGCTACTATACCATTTTTTTTAACACCTTTTAATTCCACTCCCCTGGGGGTCCCTACTACACCTCCACACACCCGGGCTATTCCGGGTACCTCCGCTACTCCTAAATAGTTCACAGTTATATTTTGATACATCTGAAGAAGTCCAGAGGTTACATTGACCAAAACATTGTGAAAACAATGTTGAAACTTAGAACAGTTGTCTAAATAATCCAAATAATATGAATTGTCAATCCTCATCTCAAAAATTCATAAATATAATTTCAAAAGGTTTTTAATTTAGTTTTTTTATATTAATGCTTCACTGTTTATCAAGGTCAAAAACCACTGAAGGAGATGGGGGTTATTTAGATTGTCAGCTGAATGATGGAACAGTACTATGTACTAAAAGGATCGAAAATGATGGTTAATTCATAGAACGACTCAACAAATATTTAGGGCACTTGTCACTTGCATGTGTTTGTATATCCACCTAAAAGTCACACAAGACATATTGACAAATATATTTCTTTTACGGCATTGTCTCGGACAGGTTATCGACGCATTTTTTGTGTCATATTATTCTTTCTTTTGGGAGATCATTATAGATTATTGTTCATATTCTACTTGAAAACAACCATGTTGTAGTCTGTAGGGAAACATTCTTGCAGTAACATGTTTCACGGGTAGGAAGTCCTTGGAAAGACACTTTGTTCATGGAAGTTCTGATTAATTTTAACTACACAGCGAAAAAAAAAAGATAGTTCTTTGCAGTGTTGGTAGATAGATGAGTTCTTGCTGAAAAAGTTTTTTGAGGAAAGGGAGGGTAACTTGAAGTTCAGTTGAGCACCTACCATGCTATGAAGGTAGAATAGGGAAAGCAACGTCTCTTCTATGATAAAGAGGGGAAGAAGAGATCATCTCCCACAAGATTTTGAAGTCAATTTTGTACTATGCCAAGGCAAGAAAGAATGCTTTGAGTGGCACCTCTCCAGATGTGTCAGAAACACTCAATCTTGCGTTGAGTCTGACTTTTATGCAGGCAGAGGATTACATCAGATCTCAGGTACTTTCTGGAGCAATAAAATGATTGAATGGCAAGTGCTCGGCTGAACTCCAATCTATGGTTCCCCCTTGCCAAACTTTCACAAAAAAACACTCGACTAGCTACGAACACTATAAACGATTTCCCTCACTCTCTATCTGTGCCTAAGTCTAAATGCAGATTCCATGAAAAATGCTTCTTTCCCAGAACTGCCCGCCCGTGGAACACTGTTCCACTGTCTTGCTTCCCGGTTGAATACAACATGGTAGCCTTCAAATCTAATGTAAACATACTTTTGTTGAGCCGTTCCCTTTCACCTTACATTCATTAATCCTTATCCTCGAGTGACCTTCCGGTCTTGATAAGTAGTGACTCCTAAGTAAAAAAAAACAACATTTTTCAAGTGACTTTAGCAGCGGATTTGATGTAAGTTTTGCATTTCAAGTTCGAAGTGAAAGTCAACCCTAGGAGCTTGTTAAGAATAAACTAAATTCATTACATTCTATTTTCTATTATTGCATTAATTTTTTTCTAAGTGTGAAAAAACTGAATTAAGGACATGTTTTTTATATTACTTTTTCCTCTGTTGTTATGCCTTGGTAGAAATAACAAGACTTTTGTCCTCTTCTTTCATCTTTATTTCCATTTGATTGATCGTCTGAAGTAAAAGAAATAAAAAAAACATAGTAATGAATTGCAGCAGATCATTGATCCAAAAAACTAATCTTACATACACATTTTAAAGAGGAGGGCCCAAAATAATGTTTTACATCAAAGCAGTCAAGTTGAAATATAAAAGAACTGCATGGTGTTTAACTCGGTCAAATGCGGAGGTTTTTGTGTTATTATTTGTAAGAAAAAGTTTGGCACACACACACACACACACACACACACACACACACACACACACACACACACACACACACATATATATGTTTATCAACACATAGCTCGGTTTGTTCCTTTTTATTTCTCTATTTCATCGGAATACTATTTACATTATTCTCATTACACACACACACACGCACACACACACACACACACAAACACACAAACACACACACATAATTAATTTCAGATTTATTGATAAAATAAACTTACACCAAATATTTTTCAAAAGTGCTCAATAATAGATACACAATCTTGTGTGTTATCTCTATATAAATGAAAAATTACCAATTATTAGATTCCAAAGAGAGATAAATTATTGAATCACAGTGAGGAAGTAGGAATTATTTATAAACACTTTACTCAACTTATCTTGGATAAATATAGAAGATAATATTACAACACCCTATAATGGAATTATAAATATAAATTAAAAAATAATAATGACACTAATAGATATTTTATGCAACCAAAGGCATCGATGAATGATCAAACTAATGTTGATATATATATATATATATATATATATATATATATATATATATATATATATATATATATATATATATAGAGAGAGAGAGAGAGAGAGAGAGATATTATACTTCAGTAAAATACAAGGTTTATTACATAATCAATATTATATAATCATGCTCCAAAAATTAAGCAACAGCAAGTATTTATACATGCATACGTTGTAGAAATATTTTAGTAATCTTTTTCTTCAGCAACAAAGAAATCACCTTCTTTTTTTTTTACTGCAATGGATTATAAAGCGATAAAGAAAACTACAAATATATATATATATATATAAAACTCCTACTTGTGAGACATCGGCAAGGGTTATTGACTGGTTGGACGGCCGCGTCCCTTGTCGAGATGAAGTGGGTTCATTTCACAGTCGGATTTCGGCGCGGTTTGCTTTATCTGTGTTGGTTAATAGAAATTCTTGTGTGCGGGGCGTTTGCTCAGTTGGTAGAGTGCTTGCCTCGCATGCAAGAGGCTCGGGTTTCGAACCCTGAGTTCGGATGTGTCTAACTGATGAGCCCAAATAAGGGTGAAACTCGAGTCTTGGACTTTCGGTTCTTTGACTGTCATGGCTCTTGTGGGCTGCGACGATGTTTGGCTGTGGAATTTATTATATATATATATATGTATATATATTAGCAGTATTACCTGATCTTGCTTGGGGGTTTCTTTGATGCCTTTTTTATGCTTATTTTGATGTGTATTTTTGGTAATTCCAATATTTTCTTTTATTTTTATTACTTTTTTGTTGTAATCCTAAAATTATTTTAGTAAATTTCGGTTATATTAACACCATACAGATCAACGTTGCCCTCCGCAGTGGATGCAACGTGCCAGCAACAATCCAATTTTCTGATTTGTTCCACTTAACAGCTATTCTTCCAGCTCAAAACTTACTAATTTGGCGAAGTTTTGGGGGCCATGATTTCTTGAACCGTATGCAAAAGAAACCACAGGATCAACATCGACTATCTATTCGTTGTAAGAATTTATGTTGTTGTCGCTGTATAGTTCTACAATTAGTCAACTGCGTCGAAAAATTCCTTATCTTATGTTGCCGGGCATACTAATTGTGCTTGGCTGTTTGGACCTATGTTTTGTTAAATTGACATATAAGAAAGCTCTGAATCACATTTTCACTAAATATGTGTGTAGACTGTTTTGGAATTTCTTCAGGATCAGTTGCTTGTCCAATGGACGTTCAAAAACAGAAATATAATTTACTTTTGCAATGCTAAAAAAGCACATAAATTTTTCAAGTCTTATAAAATTCTTTGAAGTTAATGAATAAAAAAAAGAAATTAACGTGCGGAGTTTTAACCTACAGACCACTTCATGCAAAAAAAAAAAAAAAAAAAAAAAAACACGCTATCAACTTACCCACAGTAGAATTTTCACGGCCTGTTGTTCTGTCATTGTTGCTAAGCGACGACATGGAAAAAATGGCTTTAGCGATTATAGATAAATTAAAATAACGGTTTTGATTATCGGTTATCGGTAATTATCGGGGGTATTCTGAGACAAGACTTAACTAAGATCACTTCCAGACTTATACAGTAAAGCTCTGTAAATTTTAAAGAAAATCTGTTGAGCCGTTTCGGAGTCTATAAGGAACGAAATCACACACACAGACAAAGTTGCGTTTATATAATTGTAAAGACATATTCCCCATCCACAATATTAACACACAAATGAAAGCAAAATTCTATTGTAAAACCCATATATTTTTATTTGTTCAGATCAGTTTTTGATATGTTGGTTTGTGAAATGTTTATTTTCATTTTATTTTCTAATGTTATTTTGTCAATGTTTTTTTATTTATTTATTTTTATTTTTAGAGTAGTTATACTTGTATAATTTCTATAGTGAAAAATGGTTGATTTACCTTTAACAAAAGTACCATGAATTGTTTTCTCATATTAGTGTCGACTATCTAATGATGATGATGATCTATTTCTCAAAAATAAATAAATAAATAAAATAGTTGCTCATGTCTGATTTACATAGTAAAAATAAGTAGGAGAAAAAGCATCACATTTCTCAGCAAATGAATGTTGACCTGCCTCACCTCCACCCCTTTATATGAGATAAAAAATAGACGTACACCCAGATAAGTTTAAACACCGGGTCGTGACTGCTGATAACCTTCAACGAAAAACTTTATGACAAAATTAAAATCTCATGACAATTTGAACCCAGTAATGAACTTGGCTTCTGATGCTGTCATTGCATTGCATCATGGCTTAAATCGGGGATCTAAAGAATTGTTAGATGTAATAATATTAAAAAAAAATGTTCCTGATAAATTTAACCATGGATTTATTTCAAGTTCAAATTTTTCTTTGTTTTATAACAAAAAGGCCACTTTCGGATTTTGAACGCTTTTTTGTTGAACCTTCAGGTCAGAACATAAGTTTGTTATTTGTTTTTCATTTGATTAAACGTAGCATCAACTTGTACATATTTTCTCTTATTTTTTAATGTCGTTCTTATAATGTTCCCCAGTTTAAGTTCCTAAGCTTCTTTCCTAGAACTGTCCGTAGGTAGAACTCTATCCTGCTGGCCTGCTTTCTAACTGACTACAATACGGTTGTCTTCAAGTCCAATATAAACAAGTTTTTGCTGAGCGTTCTTTTATATAATCAACTTATATAACATTTCCAATACTAATGATTACTACACTGTTGTCCTTACACCCTTACCCTTACCCTCAAGTGGCCTTTGGGCCTGGATAATGTGGTGACCACATTGCAAAAATAAAAGTCAGTATTTAGATTTAATGAGTATATGAGTTATAATAGAAAAACGGTAAGCATAAGACTAAACGTTTCGCCTAGCTGTTGTGTGGGCTTTATCAAAAGAGAAAAAGCTAAATATGTCTTGTGCCACTTTTAGTTTTTTCTCTCTTAATAAAACCCACACATCAGCTGGGCGAAACGTTGAGTCTTAGGTTTTCCATTTTTCCATTTTAATTCATACCGTCGGATTTATTTTACCCTTTTTAATGTCAATGAGTATATACGATTTTTCTTCTTCAGTGTTACTTGTTTCGTTTTATGATTATTATCATTATAATTTAAAATATTTATTGGTTATTTCCCTTTATAAGCATTAGCTAAAATATTAAGTTGGTTGGTTGGTTGTTTTTGTTTTACGGCATATCAACCCTTTTCGGGTTATTTAATGCCGAATCCAAAGATTTTGAAGAAAAAATGTTTTTAATAGAATATATTTGTTGTTTTCACGTCGTTTTCTATTCAACCCATAGTTGGGACCCTAACAGGTACTACCACTCCGCGTCAGAGTGGACCTGGGAGCAATGGTAATTAAAGGGTGGCTTCACCACTGGATATAGTTTAAGGTCATATCCAGGACCACCATTGAGGGACTTTTACCCTCTGCAGGGGCGCAGTCGGCGTATTCTAATGCCCCACCGACAGGGCCAAAAAATATTTATTGGTTATTTCCCTTTATAAGCATTAGCTAAAATATTAAGAAATTTCTTTTTTCATTTTTTTTTTTTTTGTTTGCAACTATATTTACAGCTTTTATATCTCAATTCAATTATTATTATATCAATCAATGAATTTATTCCGCCTTTAATTCATCAGAAGAAAAAACACTTATCAATTTTAAAAGAAAATAAATGAATATGGGCATAATTACAAAATTCAAAAATTGGGAGAGAAGTTGCAATTACCTACTTTTCATTTTATTACGCCATCCTTGAATTTTGAAAATAGGTAATTGCAACTTCTCCCTCGATTTTTAGATTTTGTTATCATACCCATATGCATTTGTTATTTTTTTTTTTTTATTGATAAGTGCTTTTTTCTTCTGATGAGTTTAGCATGAAATAAATTCATTGATTGAGATAATAATTAAATGAATGATTTTGTGCTATGAAACAGGTGCTGTCAAGAATTGTGCATGTCAGCATAAATGGTAAGATGGTCAATATCTTGATATTTGAAATGTGGACTTTTGTCATTTATTTGTTATGATTGATAATTTAAATTAAAATTAAAAATTAAAATTCGATTTCATAAGGAAGAACAAACAAAAGCAATAAATTGTAAATTATCAATCATCTTACTTAATATTAAAATAGATCTAGGATATGCATGCCTATCGAGCTTATTATATAAGTACATTACAAGGAGCACTGTTTTCTTTTCTTCTATTTTAATTGTATTATTGAATGCACTAATACATTAAAATATACTCTGCTCTTTAGACTCTTGTTCTAATCCTCAAAGTCTCTCTCTCTCTCTCTCTCTCTCTCTCTCTATATATATATATATATATATATATATATATATATATATATATATATATATATATATATATATATATATATATTCATTCAAGAGGCGAAGAAATTATCCTTTTCCCTCCTCTCGACAGAATTGCCATCACCGAAAAGAATTTTTACTTGGTAAAAATACCAACTCATAAGAAATATATATATATATGTAAAAATACCAACTCATAAGAAATATATATATATATATATATATATATATATATATATATATATATATATATATATATATATATATATATATATAGTTAGTTATCGACATACACTCCTGAACCTAGAACCGTCGTGTTGACAGTCGGCAGTTCTCCCATTCGACCATGGAATCGATGCCCATAAATAACTCGTCGGAATGTCTATTTAAATAGACACCCGCCACCACTTTTATAGTGCTCAAATCGCATGTTCGTAAACAAACAAACAACGAGCTTCACATTTTCAGCCAATTAAGTAGCGGGTGAGATTATTTACGACAGTTCTCTACCCAAAGAGGGGGATATATATATATATATATATATATATATATATATATATATATATATATATATATATATATATATATATAGAGAGAGAGAGAGAGAGAGAGAGAGAGAGAGAGAGAGAGAGAGAGAGAGACAGACAGACAGACAGACAGACAGACAGACCACACACGACTGTAATAATATAAAGATTAACACTGACGATATGATAGAAAATTGAGTTTCATGTCGTATACCACTAGTTTACACGCTGCCAACTTGCAGAGAAATACATAAAGTCAGTTTAACGTGGGCGAAAGTCATCTCCACCGAGGGGGAGGGGGCACTTTAGAAGGGTACAAAAATAGCTGACATTTCCAGGTAGATATGCAACCGGCAACAAACAACCCTCTTTCCAGAAGGAGGAGGTAATTCCTAGGAGATTACACTTTCTATGGCCAAGCCATCTCTCGTGCGTGAGGACAGATCCGTGCTTGTCAAAATGATGGCGAGGCGAACCTCGGTTACTATGACAACTACTCATGATCACGTGGCACTCACGTCACCATCACCGTGAGGTGAAGGTCATTGTACTAACTAGCGGTATAAGAGAGAAAAAATTTATTTATTTTAATCATCCTAAGGTGTTTTTCAACATTTCTTTAATTTTATAATGTCTAATATAAACACAAATTGTGTACTTAAGTAAGAAAAACATTATATGCAAGAATTAATTATCAATTGTGATGAAAGGACAATGTAAGCCAAGCGGCTGTTGTATGAAGAGCTGTAATAAGTACGCGATGTGACTTAGAAAGTTCAATGCGCTCTGGTTCCCGGTCATCTTCAGCGGATAAATCTTTCGCCTTTTACTAAAGATTTCCGTGGCCGGAAACAATTCAATGAGTCTATAGACTTATTTTTGAAACCCTACTTTTTTGTAGGGTAATAATTTAAATAAAGACAGACTGTAGTTTACTTTAGTTTCAACATTTTGTACCTTGCTTCTGCCGAGATTTCAAAGGAATGTTGTATATATCACTGTTTGTGTTTGCTTTTCTTTTTTACTGGACATACTCCTATTCGTTTCAGATAATTTCTCTTTAGTATTGTCTCTGCAATTCGTTTGTAGCAGATATTTTAAGTTGTTTTCACGGCCGATATTATGTTCTTTATAATCTAATTTATTTATTCTAATTATACGTGTAACTGTACGCATAACAACTAAATATGTCAGTTTTCTAACAAAATAATTCTATGTATAAGAATCATAAAGAATAATACCATTTCTATATAATTAAAATATCTTTATTATATATAAAAGGCACTGTGTGTGCGTGAAAGTTCGTTCCCTATGGACTCCAAAACGATTGTGCTGATTTTTTTCTTTTTTTTTTTTTTTTGAGATTTCACACAAATCTACTTCATGTGTCTGGGAGTGTTCTTAGATAGGATTTGTTTCGAAATGCCTCCGATAAGTATCAATAATTAAAAAAAATGCCGATTAAAGAAAGAATAATCCGATTTTGATCAAAGTTAACACTTTAATACAGCCTAACATCGCAGGAGCATTTAAGAAGTTTTATCGTCACACAAGCAGAAAGTCGTATAAATCAAATTTAGGTTCTTTGATAAAACAGGGGGATGTTTCTGGTTAGAGTACAACCATGATACTTAATTTTTGCATTTTAAACTTTAATTCAAGCCATTATATAAAAATAATTTAATAAAATCAATAGTAGGTTCTCTACAGTGCAATGTAGACTACAATGTATTGTGGACTAAATCACTATGGGGAGGCATGTGAAGCTTCCCCCCGGTGCATCGTGGTGTGCCCCCGACTAGAGCAGACAATGAATCAACTTGATTAAAAAATGGACGATTTAACCAATTTCGATGACAATAAAAATATTGGAAGTTTCTCTCATTCACTCCCGATCAACGTCGGGTCTCACTAATAATTGGTACCGAATGCCAAACATTCACCTGCTAACAGATATTCCAATTGAGAGATCTTTTGAAGATTCTAACCGTTCCTTTAAGTGCAATTGTTTGAATCTCTCATGCACTTGGTTCACCGGGTATATTTGCCAGGTAGTTCTGGAAATTCTATTTCACGGGTCCAGTTGTTCCTATAATAACTAGAATGATAGAAATCTTCTTAAGATTCCAGTTTATTTTCATGTGTGTGTGTATGTGTATGTGTATGTGTATGTGTGTATGTGTGTGTGTGTGTGTGTAGGCTATTATCGACTCTTCTAATTTTGAAGATGACTCCCATCTACGCCTCTTTTTTTTTTTTTTATTTAATTAAAAACAGCTGTTTTAGTTCCTGCTCCGCTGGTGTTTTAAAAAATATATTGAAAAAATAAACGAGTCTCTAACAGTATTAAGTCACGAACATGATGGTTTCCAAATTGTCAATTATTGGATTGGTTTATTTATACATGATTAGTGAATAAAAAGATGTGGGAAAAAGAATGTGATGGGTCGTCTTGACAAATTGGTACTTCTTTTTATGCGGTGGTCTTCCTGGGCATGTTTATTTCAGCTGTGGTCTACTTGTTTTAGGGATGTGTGTTTGCACCCCTGTAAATTAGAAAAAGACGCTGCGAGCGTGTCTCTGCTTTATCATTATTTTCATGGCAAGTGCTCGTCTGAGCTCCAATATATGGTCCCCCACCCTATCCTGACTTTTGTGAAAAACACTTGTCTTCTTGAAACCACTATCAATAATTTCCCCCACTCTTTATTTGTGCCTAACCTTAAACGTAGATTTCATGAACAAAGTTTCTTTCTTAGAACTGCACGCCAGTGGAACTCTGTTCTGTTTTCCTGCTTTCCAACTGACTAAAATATGGTCGTCTTCAAGTTCAACATAAACAAGTTCTTGATAAGCCGTCCCCTATAGTACCTATTTACTATGCCTCCCCACGGGACAGAGTTAGACACCAGGGTCGTTTTTTAATGTGGAGAAAAGGTACAAAAATAAAAATTGTCTCAGTCGTGAAGGATTTCTCCTCCACCGAAAGAGAACAAGAAAATGAAGTGCAGCATCTGAAGAACAGATGGTATTTATTTGCTCCCCCACCGAGCAAATTAGGCACAAGGCCAATTTTTAATGTGAGGAGTGAAGGGAGGGGGAAGGGAAAAAGGGGACCAGCTCCCGAGAGGTGGGAAATGGGAGCTGGTTAAAGGTCAGGCATGTGGGGTTGCCCCCACATCTGGTCTTTGCTAGTCATAACTAGTCATAGCTTGCAGCATCTGAAGAACAGATGGTGTTTATTTGCTCCCCCACTGAGCAAATTAGGCACAAGGCCGTTTTTAATGTGAGGTTAAAACCAGCTCCCCTAAAAGTAGGCAAAAAGGGGGCACTCTGGTTACCAAAAATAATAATTGTCCCAGTATAGAGGGTTTCCCCTCCATTGACTGGTACAAATTATCTTAAGTGCAGCATCTGCCGGAACAGATGGTGTTTATTTGCTCCCCCACTGAGCAAATTAGGCACAAGGCCGTTTTTAATGTGAGGTAAAAACCAGCTCCCCTAAAAGTAGTCAAAAAGGGGGCACTCTGGTTACCAAAAATAATAATTGTCCCAGTATAGAGGGTTTCCCCTCCATTGACTGGTACAAATTATCTTAAGTGCAGTATCTGCCGGAACAGATGGTATTTATTTGCTCCCCCACCGAGCAAATTAGGCACAAGGCCGATTTTTAATGTGAGGAGTGAAGGGAGGGGGAAGGGAAAAAGGGGACCAGCTCCCGAGAGGTGGGAAATGGGAGCTGGTTAAAGGTCAGGCATGTGGGGTTGCCCCCACATCTGGTCTTTGCTAGTCATAGCTAGTCATAGCTTGCAGTATCTGCCGGAACAGATGGTATTTATTTGCTCCCCCACCGAGCAAATTAGGCACAAGGCCGATTTTTAATGTGAGGAGTGAAGGGAGGGGGAAGCGGGAAAAGGGGACCAGCTCCCGAGAGGTGGGAAATGGGAGCTGGTTAAAGGTCAGGCATGTGGGGTCGCCCCCACATCTGGTCTTTGCTAGTCATAGCTAGTCATAGCTAGTCATAGCTTGCAGTATCTGCCGGAACAGATGGTGTTTATTTGCTCCCCCACTGAGCAAATTAGGCACAAGGCCGTTTTTAATGTGAGGTAAAAACCAGCTCCCCTAAAAGTAGGCAAAAAGGGGGCACTCTGGTTACCAAAAATAATAATTGTCCCAGTATAGAGGGTTTCCCCTCCATTGACTGGTACAAATTATCTTAAGTGCAGTATCTGCCGGAACAGATACTACACTTTGATCTTGGCCAGAAGGCCACCGTCCCCTATAGTAATCCAATTCACCAAATTTCTGATACTAACAATTAGAACGATATTGTCCCATTGACTACCGTATATGCATTAACTCCTGTCCTTAAGTGGCCTTCCTGTCTTGATAAGCGGTGACTCTTATGTAAAAAACAAAAAAGGTGATTTTGGGGGAACAAATTGGATTCGAACTTGAGACATTCAGTCTGTGTCGTTAACCACCAGACCACCGGCACTTCCACTATCTTTCTCTTTTTTTCCTTTCTCTTCTTCCTCCTTATCTTTTCATTTTATCTCTCTTACCGCCCACCTACTTTTTCTTCTTTCCCCTCTCTCTCTATTCTATCCTAAAGTAGGTGGGTGGTAAAAGAGATAAAATGAAAAAATAAGGAGGAAGAAGAGAAAGGAAAAAAAGAGAAAGATAGTGGAAGTGCCGGTGGTCTGGTGGTTAATATAAACGCAAATTCCATGAATAAAGTTTCTTTCTTAAAATTGTCAGCTGTGGAACTCTGTACCGCAAGGTTGTTTTCCAGCTGACTACAACATGGTAGTCTTCAACTCCAAGGTAAACAAGTCTTTGTTGAGCCGCCCTCTTTTAAATAACCAAAATCTACCCAATTTCCACCATTGCTGACCAGTACACTGTTATCTCACTGACCACCTTACACTCATTAATCCTTATCCTCGAGTGACCTTCAAGCCTTGATAAGTTGTGATTCCTTTGTAAAAAAAATAGATAACAAAGATATTATGAACCAGTGTATAACTTTCACCTTTACAGGATAGAACAATAAAATTGTTGCCATAAGGATCATCTAGGATTGTGAAAACAACACTACAGCTTTATTTTAAAACTTTTATTGAAAAAATCAATTCAGGTAACTTGATTGTGTATTAGAGCTGACATCTATTCAATGTAGCCACTTTCAGCCTCAATCACTGCCTTGGTCCAGAACTGGAAGCATGCCTTTTCCACAAGTGCTGGTAAGAGCTCGGCGAATACTCGACAGATGGCGGTGATGAAGCTGGCCTAGGTGTTGTGGGAGTTCATGTTGGTGATGTTCTTGACGTGTGACCAAACAAAGTAGTCCAACGAGTTCAGGTCGAGAGAGGAGGGGGTGGCAGTGAAAGAAGGGTACAAAGTTGTAGCCCTCCTTCTGAAGCCAAACCTGGGTCTCTTTGGACTTGTGAGCCGGCACAGTCCTGTTACCACAGCCAGGGTCTGCCAGCGGCCATCTGATTGCACCAGGGGATCACTACCTTCTTCAGCACATCCATGTACACTTTGGTGTTGACTTTCAAGTCGACTTCGAAGATGTGAGGTGTCATAATATGGCCTTCACTTGAAAGCACACCAAAGATCATAACCGTGGCTGGAAACTTTGTTGAGCTGTGCCCTCAAGTGTTGAACTATCTGGATTTACATTTTGAGGGTGCTGGAAATGGTCCTGTTGTCCTAACTTGGATCGGTAGTGAGTATGAGTTGCACAGTGATGCATCTTGCTCGTTCAACATTGTGTCATTTTCAGACATAATAGAAGGCTCCTATCGCTGTTGGGATTTGTACACAACTGGCCAACTAGTAGATGGTCTGCAACAACAAAAAAGAAAAAAAGAAAAGAAAAGCGTTTTCATTAAACGGAAATGGAATCATGTCGTCTTTTCTTGGGCGACATTTTTATCGTTCCACCCTGTGAACTGAACTAAGACTTTGGTTTTAAAATCTTAGATGACCCTTAATGACAAAGACCTGAAACCTCTGTGACTCTAGCATGTCAGATAAGGACACCAGCTCATCAGCAAATAATGCAAAGTCAACAATCGATTTAATGTCCGTTCCATTTGCCTCATGTTTAAACATAGATTTTATCTTGTTTACTCTTATTTTATGAAAGTAAATTTACTCAAACCGATTACCTTTGTCATCACCATTTACCTGTATAATTAGATAAAAGCTGTCACAGAGTCCGCTAAACTGTAGAAGCCTCCCTACCAACTCTTGAATATTTCCTGGCAATAATCTATCTACCTACATATTTTTTTTATATATGCCACTGGGTCGCCACTTATTAAGGCCAAAAGCCACTTGAGGAGAACGGTTAATTGATATAATCAGCTGAAAGGTGAGTAATGATGAATGGTATGAACAACGTTTAATTACGTTTACAACTAAGTACTTGTTGACATTTGATTTGGAGACGACTATGTTGTAATCTATAGGGAAGCAGTCTTGCTGGGATGTGTTCCACAGACAGGAAATTCTTCGCAAGGAAGCTTTGTTCATGGACATTCTATCTGACACTACATGGAAAAAGAAAGGAAAGTGTTTTCCATTGTAGTAGCAAAAAGAGTTCTTGCTGTGAATGTTTTAAAAGAAAAAAAAAATAGATTGGAGCTCAGCCGAACACCTTTATACTAAAACTGATGTACTATTTTGTTTGCTTGCTTGTCCCTATGCCTACTAAACCCGTACATGAAGGTATTAGATAGGGGGAAGAGTGGTGAATAATGTAACTAAAGAACAAATGAAAAGAAAAGTGCCCAAAAAATTAAAACAGAGAGAGAGACAGGAGATAACCATGCACAGTGGATGACGTCACAAAATAATGATGTTACCTATCAAACCAGAGATAGAAAGAAGGAGGAAGGAGAGGTCCTTTATAACGTTTTATGTAAACGGACGATGAATAAAGTTTCTTTCCTAGAATTGCCAGCTGTGGAAGTCTGTACTGTAAGCCTGCTTTCCAGCTGATTACAACATGGTAGTTTTCAACTCCAAGGTAGCAACATTTTGCTCTATCTATGCATAAATGTGTTAGGTGGTGGGAGGAAGGGCAAACAAATGAAATGAAGGACGAATCATAAGAGAAGTAGTAAGAGAAAACTGAATGATGTAAATAATTCAAATAAATAGAACAAACGAGAGAAAAAGAACAGAGAGAGAGAGAGAGAGAGAGAGAGAGGATAGAAGAAAAGTAGAAGGAAGAGAGAGAGAGTATGTGTGTCTATTATGACGTCACACTTTATGATGGAATCCTTTCATTCTGTATATGAATCTTTTGGATAATCGTGGAGAGGGAAATTTTTTTATATAAAGGACAATTGTCCGTGTGTACATCCACTAAAAGTAAAAAATTACAAAACAAACAACCACAAAGTTGGTATACTTTTGATTAGCGTTGCCCTGGATGAGTAATATCTAGAATTAAGAAAAAAATTACTGGTCTCCTCCCGTTAGCAACCATTCTAACCATTATTTCAGATGGGTTTTGTGTAAACTACTTATCTACTGACATTGGTGAAACGGTTCATGGACCATCTTGTAATTTAATAAAATTTTATCTTTAATCTATCTATCTACCTTTCTACTATATTAATTAGATACAGTTGTTTTCATCTCTTGGGTCAGGCATCATAGGACTATAAACACAGATACCACATATAATTCCAATATAATCATGATTCTTGCAAGTGCCTGATGATTGTTTACAGAAAATAACAGTCGTTTCTGTTGAGTTTTATAATTTCTTGCATTAGTTCCAACCAAACTGATTCTCACAAACAAGTCATATTGACAAGAAGTAGGAGTATATTTCACTCAGTCTTAAATATCTACTAACACTCTCCAATAATTCACCGGGAAATTTACTTGATCACATCCACTTTTCAAAAAAAAAAAAATGTTCCATTTACACATTTTGTTACATTATCTTCATTCTATTATAGCTTCAAAATATACAAATAATCAATGCTCCTTTTTGCTTCAAATCTTAATTTGCAGGCAGTTTGATTCGTCATTCAGAATCATTTTTTGAATTAAAGTTTACTATTGACGAACTCTTTAAAATCAACATAACGTCTGCCCATAATCCTTTCCATATGCAAAACATTAACTAGTGACAGTTCATAATTACATGCACAAAACCAAAACGTAGATTCCATGAACAAAACTTCTTTCTTAGAAGGGCACGCCAGTGGAACTCTCTTCTGTCTGCCTGTTTCCCACCTAACTACAACTCGGATGCCTTCAAGTCCAACATAAACAAATTCCTGATGAACCGCCCCCTTAAGTAAGACATTTTATGAAATCTCCAATACTAACAATTACTATGATATTATCCCATTGATTACTGTACACACACACACAATAACCCTTATCCCCGAGTGGCTTCCGGGCCTTGATAAGTGGTGACTTCCATGTAAAAAAAAAAAAAAAGCTATGCATACTTCTGACTAAAAAAAAAAAAAATGACATATCGCACTTCAGTTTCCCTTCGTAAATCCTTGCACAAGCTCCATGTAACAACATTCTGCTATTCAGAAAAACAACAGGAAATGCTAAAGGGCGGCAAACACGTTGTATTTATATGCCAAATGTTTAATTTACTGTATAGATTTAGCTTGAAACCATTAGATAATGCCTGGTTTCAAGGCGTTTTTTTTTCTTTTCTAAGTTAAACGATGTTGTGTTTGGTTTAAAAAAAGCGCAGTTTTTCATTTCATTGTTTTATATAAAAAACAAATAACAGATGAATATTAGAAGACAGAACAATACAGAGATGTAATGGATAGACTCAAACTAAAGCCACTTAAGATATAATGGTGGAACCAGCTATGCAGTTTCACCTTTATAAGTACTAGCAGGATACCCGACTTTGAGGTGGTGTAGTAAGAAACCCCGAAACAATAGACGTGCAAAAAAAAAAGTGGTAGTAGCGGGAAGGGGGGGGGGTTAAAACAACAGTAGGCAGTTTGGGTGGAGAGAGATGTTAAAAAAGAGTGGTAGTAGGCAGGCAGGCTCGAACCCATAATACGAAGGAGGAAAAAAGGTGAAAAAAACATAACGTCTTAGCTGATGCGTCTATTGCGCAACCGGAAGTCGCGAGTGTTGGAATTAAGGGTAGTCAATCAAATGGAGACAATGACTTACGAAAATGTTGCTGAAACAAGCGACTTCTCCTTGTAGAAAACTGCCCAGTTGACGGTGAAGGAATTAATGTTTTTGCCCAATTTTTCGATATTTGTCGTCCGAGACATTAAGCTTCAAAATGATACTGATCTCGTCAGGATGTGTCATGTGTGTCGAAAGATTTTAGCAGACATACAAACACACACACACACACACACACACACACACACACACACACACACACACACACATTTTGCCTTTTATATATTAGATTTTACATTTAATATGTTTTTACTTGCGTTAAAAAAAAAAAAGAAAGAAGTGGTCAGGTTGCATATCCATGATGCTATATTTCAGAATGTCTTCCCTTTGTCAGGCACATTTTAAAGTCAAACACATGCCTGATGGAGGGAAGACATCCTAAAATATAACACTACAGATATGCCACCTGACCACCTGACACAAGTAAGAACATATTACATGTAAAATATTGTGTGTGTGTGTGTGTGTGTGTGTGTGTGTGTGTGTGTGTGTGTGTGTGTATAATTATTTATATACACATGTATATATTAAACCAATAAAGTGAAACTGCATAACTGGTTCCACCATTATATCTTAAGTTGCATCAGTTTGAGTCTATACGCCACACTTTGTAATTGTCCTGCCTTCTATAAACCTAAATTTCTTTTATATACACATTAAACAATCCTTCAAGCAAACTACTTTAACTTATTATATAGATATTAATTAATAAATCTGAATATTCTTGACCACTCCAATTGGTCTACATAAAATTAGAAACTAAATCATAAAGTGTGGTTCTTTATATACATTTTTATGCATTAGTATATATTTATTATAATATTATGCATTATATTATTATTTTATGCATTAATATATATTTATAATGATATTTTATAAAAAACAAAAACAAATATTTTAATTTATTTCTAATTACATGTTTTTCTGCTTCATAAAATAATTTATTTTAACTATGAAAGAAATTACAACTGTTTTATATTAAGTGGCTTTTGGAAGAACGAAGGATGAAATTCTTAAGAGTTCAAGAGGTCAAATTTAATGTTTGGAAACGGAATAGAAAAAAAGGAATATAACTATTAGCATGCTAGTAGAGAATTTATTGAGAAGTGATACTTAAAAAATAATAGACTCAGAATAAGTTCAATGTCTTTTATTTCTATAAAAATATCTTTAGTTAGAAATAATGATTATTGAAACAAAATCGACGATTATTTTACTTTTTCGATCTCTCTTTTGTTGTGTATACTCTCAGCGTCCTAAATTCTCTGTTCGAAAGATTTGTAGTTTTTGAATTACATTGTCTTATCATTCTAAAGCGAACATTAAATTATTCATATATAGATACGCTAATTTAATATTCATAGTATGTTATCACCTTCTATCCGCCTTTTTAATAAATAGGATCTCCCGATCACCAAAAATGCAATGTAAAAAAAAAAAAAAAAAAATTTTTTTTTCCAAATGATGTCGCTTTTGGGCCGTACGTGAAACTAAGATATAACTTTTTGATCTTCTGGCTAGGATCTATCTGTTCTGTCTATAGATGATGTTGTGGGGCTCTCATTCACGTTGGACGCCCATACAATGAAATATGCCACAGTCTCCTATAAAGATTTGTTACGGTTTAGCTAAACCGTAACAACCAGATATATTCTGACCCTACATTCACCAGATTACTTAGATAAATACTTTTACAGTTTTAACAAAAGAGCTACAATAATATAGCAAGGTCGTCATTCATGCTGAACGTCCACAGAATGCCTAGCAGCAATGTATTGTATATGAAAGATGTCGCTGTGAAATTTCGACAGGTCCCTCTGGTTGATAATTAATGAAGAACCAGCAAGACATCCACCTCTGAAAGAAGTTCCGCCAGTGCCCAGTGTGAAATGACTAATTCCACCACCAAGTAAGTCTTTAGAGGTTTCATTTCTTCATCTCATCTTTAACAATTTAGACATTATGCAACAGAATAAAATAAAAAACAGTCCCGATTGATGAAATAGAAAAAGAAAAAAAAAAAAACATTGATTTTTAATCTTTTTTTTTTTTAAAGGATTTTATCCTGGAACATTACAGCGAAGATGGAAATAAATATGAAAATGCAATCAATCAGCTTCAAGATTTTCGACAGGTGAGTAATCATATGCATTTGATTTTTACTATTATTTCTTCTTCTTCTTCTTCTTCTTCTTCTTCTTCTTCTTATTATTATTATTATTATTATTATTATTATTATTATTATTATTATTATTATTATTATTATTATTATTATTATTATTATTATTATTATTATTATTATTATTATTATTATTATTATTATTATTATTATTATTATTATTATTATTATTATTATTATTATTATTATTATTATTATTATTATTATTATTATTATTATTATTATTATTATTATTATTATTATTATTATTATTATTATTATTATTATTATTATTATTATTATTATTATTATTATTATTATTATTATTATTATTATTATTATTATTATTATTATTATTATTATTATTATTATTATTATTATTATTATTATTATTATTATTATTATTATTATTATTATTATTATTATTATTATTATTATTATTATTATTATTATTATTATTATTATTATTATTATTATTATTATTATTATTATTATTATTATTATTATTATTATTATTATTATTATTATTATTATTATTATTATTATTATTATTATTATTATTATTATTATTATTATTATTATTATTATTATTATTATTATTATTATTATTATTATTATTATTATTATTATTATTATTATTATTATTATTATTATTATTATTATTATTATTATTATTATTATTATTATTATTATTATTATTATTATTATTATTATTATTATTATTATTATTATTATTATTATTATTATTATTATTATTATTATTATTATTATTATTATTATTATTATTATTATTATTATTATTATTATTATTATTATTATTATTATTATTATTATTATTATTATTATTATTATTATTATTATTATTATTATTATTATTATTATTATTATTATTATTATTATTATTATTATTATTATTATTATTATTATTATTATTATTATTATTATTATTATTATTATTATTATTATTATTATTATTATTATTATTATTATTATTATTATTATTATTATTATTATTATTATTATTATTATTATTATTATTATTATTATTATTATTATTATTATTATTATTATTATTATTATTATTATTATTATTATTATTATTATTATTATTATTATTATTATTATTATTATTATTATTATTATTATTATTATTATTATTATTATTATTATTATTATTATTATTATTATTATTATTATTATTATTATTATTATTATTATTATTATTATTATTATTATTATTATTATTATTATTATTATTATTATTATTATTATTATTATTATTATTATTATTATTATTATTATTATTATTATTATTATTATTATTATTATTATTATTATTATTATTATTATTATTATTATTATTATTATTATTATTATTATTATTATTATTATTATTATTATTATTATTATTATTATTATTATTATTATTATTATTATTATTATTATTATTATTATTATTATTATTATTATTATTATTATTATTATTATTATTATTATTATTATTATTATTATTATTATTATTATTATTATTATTATTATTATTATTATTATTATTATTATTATTATTATTATTATTATTATTATTATTATTATTATTATTATTATTATTATTATTATTATTATTATTATTATTATTATTATTATTATTATTATTATTATTATTATTATTATTATTATTATTATTATTATTATTATTATTATTATTATTATTATTATTATTATTATTATTATTATTATTATTATTATTATTATTATTATTATTATTATTATTATTATTATTATTATTATTATTATTATTATTATTATTATTATTATTATTATTATTATTATTATTATTATTATTATTATTATTATTATTATTATTATTATTATTATTATTATTATTATTATTATTATTATTATTATTATTATTATTATTATTATTATTATTATTATTATTATTATTATTATTATTATTATTATTATTATTATTATTATTATTATTATTATTATTATTATTATTATTATTATTATTATTATTATTATTATTATTATTATTATTATTATTATTATTATTATTATTATTATTATTATTATTATTATTATTATTATTATTATTATTATTATTATTATTATTATTATTATTATTATTATTATTATTATTATTATTATTATTATTATTATTATTATTATTATTATTATTATTATTATTATTATTATTATTATTATTATTATTATTATTATTATTATTATTATTATTATTATTATTATTATTATTATTATTATTATTATTATTATTATTATTATTATTATTATTATTATTATTATTATTATTATTATTATTATTATTATTATTATTATTATTATTATTATTATTATTATTATTATTATTATTATTATTATTATTATTATTATTATTATTATTATTATTATTATTATTATTATTATTATTATTATTATTATTATTATTATTATTATTATTATTATTATTATTATTATTATTATTATTATTATTATTATTATTATTATTATTATTATTATTATTATTATTATTATTATTATTATTATTATTATTATTATTATTATTATTATTATTATTATTATTATTATTATTATTATTATTATTATTATTATTATTATTATTATTATTATTATTATTATTATTATTATTATTATTATTATTATTATTATTATTATTATTATTATTATTATTATTATTATTATTATTATTATTATTATTATTATTATTATTATTATTATTATTATTATTATTATTATTATTATTATTATTATTATTATTATTATTATTATTATTATTATTATTATTATTATTATTATTATTATTATTATTATTATTATTATTATTATTATTATTATTATTATTATTATTATTATTATTATTATTATTATTATTATTATTATTATTATTATTATTATTATTATTATTATTATTATTATTATTATTATTATTATTATTATTATTATTATTATTATTATTATTATTATTATTATTATTATTATTATTATTATTATTATTATTATTATTATTATTATTATTATTATTATTATTATTATTATTATTATTATTATTATTATTATTATTATTATTATTATTATTATTATTATTATTATTATTATTATTATTATTATTATTATTATTATTATTATTATTATTATTATTATTATTATTATTATTATTATTATTATTATTATTATTATTATTATTATTATTATTATTATTATTATTATTATTATTATTATTATTATTATTATTATTATTATTATTATTATTATTATTATTATTATTATTATTATTATTATTATTATTATTATTATTATTATTATTATTATTATTATTATTATTATTATTATTATTATTATTATTATTATTATTATTATTATTATTATTATTATTATTATTATTATTATTATTATTATTATTATTATTATTATTATTATTATTATTATTATTATTATTATTATTATTATTATTATTATTATTATTATTATTATTATTATTATTATTATTATTATTATTATTATTATTATTATTATTATTATTATTATTATTATTATTATTATTATTATTATTATTATTATTATTATTATTATTATTATTATTATTATTATTATTATTATTATTATTATTATTATTATTATTATTATTATTATTATTATTATTATTATTATTATTATTATTATTATTATTATTATTATTATTATTATTATTATTATTATTATTATTATTATTATTATTATTATTATTATTATTATTATTATTATTATTATTATTATTATTATTATTATTATTATTATTATTATTATTATTATTATTATTATTATTATTATTATTATTATTATTATTATTATTATTATTATTATTATTATTATTATTATTATTATTATTATTATTATTATTATTATTATTATTATTATTATTATTATTATTATTATTATTATTATTATTATTATTATTATTATTATTATTATTATTATTATTATTATTATTATTATTATTATTATTATTATTATTATTATTATTATTATTATTATTATTATTATTATTATTATTATTATTATTATTATTATTATTATTATTATTATTATTATTATTATTATTATTATTATTATTATTATTATTATTATTATTATTATTATTATTATTATTATTATTATTATTATTATTATTATTATTATTATTATTATTATTATTATTATTATTATTATTATTATTATTATTATTATTATTATTATTATTATTATTATTATTATTATTATTATTATTATTATTATTATTATTATTATTATTA